>NW_010110405.1:12433-16677 GCF_000699245.1 Pterocles gutturalis | reverse complement strand
CGCCCACCGCCGCGGGGACGGGGGGACGGCTGCGTTTGAGCTGCAGCGCTCCCATGGAGTATTTCCTGTTAAAAGACTGTGCAGAACATTTGTTTTCTTAGAAACTGCTTCTTTCGCAGTCACTCATTTAAATGGATTCCACTGTGCCTGCTTTATGCCTCTCTTCATTCCAGCAGAGACTAAATTAAGCTTTGAAGTTTAGTGAGAAATCCCAATGGCATAAGACTTCAATGCTATTTCCTGAATCCTGGGGAATTAAAGAAAGGAGAGCAAGAGAAAAGAAACCACTCTTCTCTTTTATTGTTTTCCACAGCCTGATCCTGAAATGACTGACTTTGAAAATAACCCTAGCGCCTAACTATATGCATTATTCATATAATACTAAAAACATGTAAATATAGCTTTCAAAGGTTAAACTAAAACTCCTCTCCTATACAGGTTATAATTCTTTAATATTTTGACACAGCAACTTACATCATTAATATTAAACAGCAGACAGGGGAGAAAAATGACCTAAAACGAGCATGTCCTTTTCTCCTCAGTGGGGAACATCTAGACATTGCTCAGAAAACTGTCAGACTACGAGTGTGCATAAGGTTTCCCAAAAAGGAGGGAAGAATGAGGCGTCTTAATTTCGCATAAAACTGTGTAGCTGCCAGTTTACCACTGACTAATAAGTATGTCATCTGTCAAAATGTCTGTTTGCAAGGATTTTCCTGGCATAGTAATAGTCTTAGGGGATCAAGTAGTAGTATTACTTCAGTTTTCAGGAATAATAATGACAATTTAGCCTGAAATAGAAGATAAATTAGGTTTTTGCATTTGATTACTAAAACAATAAATAGGATGCATCTGGAGTGTACCAAGTACACACGAGTCTGGACTGATTTAAGCCTGTGTCCTCCTGCACTGCAGAATCCGCATACAGCTCCCTACCAAGGGAAAACCTGCAGATGCCAGGAGGTTCAGACAAAATACTCGTCTCAAGGAGCAGATCAGCCGATGAATAATTTTTTTTAAATTATGGGGTCTTATTATAGGAGACCCGCACATTTGGGGTCTTCCACCTGAAAAACCTCTTCTGGTATAAGTCACCCCAGCCCAGCTCCTCTCTGTTCAGCCCCTCGTGGTGAAGCCAGAGTCCCCGCCGTGACTCGCGCAGCAGAGGATGCCTTGGAGCATCGGCAGTGCACACGCACAGGAGGAGGAGGAGGTTTCTGTGAAGGTACTCGCTCGTCACCGCCTCAGCTAGAAGAGTTTACTGTCAGGTTACACTGAAATAAGCACGACTAATTTTCAAGTTCCAGTATGAAATTCAATGGGCATTTTCCAACCCATTTTGTCTACAGCAACTTGGTTCTCACCTGACTGTCTCCAACCCGCGTGCAAAAGAGACAGTCGCAGCTTGCTGCTGCTGAAGCCTTCACGGCATGCAAGGGAGAATAGACATGAAGTGCTGAACGTGAGAGTCCAGCTTCTCTGCTACACACAAGCACACCAGGAGCAACACAGCGAGGCAAAGGGAAAATGACAGGGGCTGCGTAACTTGCCAAGTCCCTAGAGACCCTGGCACGGAAGCGGATGGAGCAATTCCCAATGCTGAACAGCCACACAGTGGGGAAAATGCATCAAAATTTCATGGAAACTCAAATTGCATTCCCAAGAGGGATTGTAACAAACCAAAAAGAGAAAAAACTCATCAGGGTCAGTCAGTCCTCTTCACACCGTGAGATACCAGCTACAAACTATTCTAAACCCAAAACACCTCTGCAAATTGTGTGCTCCTTGAGCAATGTCAAAGATATTTCACCCACCGCTGCCACGATTCCCTTACTGAAGGGTGACACAGGCTGGAGCTTTAAGCGTGCGTTCGTTTCTCCTGATGTTCATTCAGAAAGGAGAGAGACAAGAAGTTCTGCCTTTGACAGCTCTTTACCAGCTGCAAACAGGATTAACCCCAATTGCCAGGGTCAGGAATCCTGTTAGGCTATCCGGCCCAGCAGCTGGATAGCACGGGATATTCCCCTGGGCTTCCAGGTTATTATCTAGTGCCTTGTTTAGTCTGTCTTTAAGTTTTGCATTGGTGCCCGTAACTAGCACCCCAGCACCCATCAAATTAACTACATTGCTAAGAAAAATCAATAGATGCCACAGACTCCTCAGTTCTGCGCTCCAGGTCACGCAGGCACACCAGGGGAGTGGAGTGGTACCAAACGTTAGATGGTGGCAAGAGCATCCTGCATCCTCTTCCTGCCCTGACAAAAGCTGCTTATGGAAAAAGGCCTCGTTCTACATGTCCCAGATTAAGAAAACAGACTTGGAAAAAAAATTGCAACTGCCAAAGCAGCATTCATTGAAAAAGACTTGGTTTAGTTCAGAGCACATTAACATTACGATTTCAGTTTATGGTTCGTTGTTTTTTAAGCGACTGAAGGTGAAGCAAC
Organism: Pterocles gutturalis; assembly: GCF_000699245.1. Classification (NCBI taxonomy): domain Eukaryota; kingdom Metazoa; phylum Chordata; class Aves; order Pterocliformes; family Pteroclidae; genus Pterocles; species Pterocles gutturalis. The sequence goes on along the minus strand of NW_010110405.1, from coordinate 14,233 downwards.
ATCCTTGCTGGGCCTGGTTTTCCCTCACCCTACTTACATTCACGCACCCACAAACTCTCCTTTCATCTCTCATTTAAAATGGGAGTGATATGAAAGTAGAGAGGATAAATAAATCAAAATTTCAAATTTCTTCTGGGACAGGAAACAAAACCTTCTGCTCCTACCTACAGCAGCATTACGTTCTGAGCTTTTTTAAACATCGAGGTTTATTACTGATGCTTACGTAACTTCCATCTACTCTCCATGTACTGTAGGCACAAAATTCTTTTCAATGTACTTTCTGCATTATTTGATCAAGGATTGTTAATGATGTTTTATTTGCTATTGCTGTAAACACACGGCCAGCCGTAACTGGAACGGAATATGCAAACCACGCGCGGATGTTCTCTGGGGTCGCGTGCAGAAGATCCCTGGCTTACAGGATAACCACAACCCAGCACCAGCACGCTGCTTTCAAGTTAGAAAAGCTGAAATGCTTCATTTTATCACACCCTGCGAGATGCATGCTAAGTGTAAATATAGCCGAGCTGGAAATTGCTCAAGCATTAGCATATATGCAAAATACCTTTAATCAGAACCACGCAGAGTGGAACTTCCAAAACAACTTGTTTCCACAGCATTTTATGAAAACTGATGTTGCTATTTGTACTCAACTAACTTCCAAAAATAAAAATATGCCTGTATCAACAGTGCTGAGAAATAAAAGTCATGTAGTACCAGAACATATAATTCTAGTCAATCCTGACAATTTTATCTGTACTAGGAGCATAATAAAACTTTTTTTTAAAAAAAGGAGCATGAAAAGCAAAAATGGTTTTTATTTAACTAATCTAAGAATTAATTAAAATAAAGATTTGCTGTCAGTTGCGAGCATCAACAAATGAACACATTCTAATAATGGCTTATTAAATTATTTTTCTGCTAGAATGCAATATTGATTGGAAATCCTCAGGATGGAACAAATTGAATATTTGAGCAAATTTAACAACTGTCTGCTTACAAACGCACGCGCTCATTGTTTAATCTGAAATGAGTCTACAGGCAAGTTCCAGATGCTGGCAAAGAGGACCGGTGCAATCGCAGGTCTAAGGGGTCAGCCCCCTGCACCCCTGGGGGGCTCGCCCCGAGGCTCCTTCCCCTCCCAGGCAGCTGAGCACAGACACCGAGGCAGCCCCAGACCTTGCTGTTTGCTTGCAGCACTACATCTAGTGTCACATATTTAACGAGATTCACAAACAACTCATTGCGCACAAATGCTGATCCACTGAGAACGCAATGATGTTGAACCGATGTAAAAAAAAAATACAGAAATAACAACAGGATCCATCAGTTACCCTTCCTTTGTGGCTACTGAATCCATTGCACCTTGGACTTAAATTTCTGGATTTCACAGCTACAACTTAATCAGCGCCAAGATCTCGGAGCTATACGCTTTTGATTATTCTAATTCAATAAAACACCTTTCAATCAGGTTGTTAAAAGTAAAAAAAAAAAAACCCACGCTCAGCAAGAGAAAAAACTGCACTTTCTTCTTAGTGTGCGACATGAAACATTTCAGCCCTGACCCCGGAGAACTGTCCTCTGCCACAACAGCACAATTTGGTCTACATGTCTGTTTTGATCAGTATTACTAGCAGCACAGAACAGCCTTTCTGCTTCCAGTGGGGCTGGCTCCAGGTCTTAAAACAGCCAGTGCACATATTTAAATTAGAAACAATAGCACACACACACGCTATAAATAATTTTCAGCATGTCAGCAACATGCAGGATGCTCAGAAGGCAACCAAAGCCTCCAACAGT
>NW_010110405.1:0-12391 GCF_000699245.1 Pterocles gutturalis | reverse complement strand
CTGTATTATTTATGCTGATTTAAAATTTACTAATATTACCAAACCTGATTGCAGACTTTTAAATTAAACAAGTACCTTCGAGGAGGAAGGGGATGGAAATTAATAGAACACCACCACAAAATACCAAATTGTCTTTTTCTACGTGAGCTACTAATAAAATACACATTTTGTTTCAAACACACCACAGAGACCTTCAGACCGGCTTCTTTTTTGACCCAAAGCAGCCAAAAAAAACCCAACCAGATACAACTTTCTCCCAATTCCAACCGAGCTGTTAAATCTGGACCCACAGCAGCACCAGAGCCCCACTGCCCTGCCCTCGGCACCAGCAGCGGCGCAAGACTGGACAACGGGCTGGCAGAGAAACCCGGGAGAAGCGGAGAACACCGGCAGCAGCCTCTGCCGCTGGCTCCCTCCCCACAGTCAGGTCTCGGTTTGTAAGAGACAACATGGCAAAGAGGAGATCTGAGGAAAGGCACTGAGAAGAGACGGTGGAAGGGTGCCACAGCATCCCCTTTCAAGTCATGGAAGAAAACATTAACACGACCACATCCACACAGCTCAAATTCCCCGTTGTGCCTGCCACAGCCGGGCTTACAAACAGCAGCTCTGTTGTACCACTGAGTCTTATAAGAAGTCAAGAAAAAAAGAGCAAGCAGGTTTTTTGTGGTAATTTGTCTCAACACAGGCTTTAAACCCTCAATTTATCTCTGTCCTTGCCAACATTTAGCTTAATCTGTTGCTCTGTCTCTTTCTTACTGCTAGGAACCCCAGAAGGATAAGGAACTGATATACATAAAGAACTGAATCTCAATTAATGCAGGCTCTTGCTAATTTTTTCCAATGCATAACTAAAACATTTTAACTCACTATTTTTTTACTGCTGAGCCTCCAGAGAAAACAGTTCTACATATTTTTTCTACAAGTTGGTATTTATCACCCACCATGGCTGTGCCAATGCCATGAAGGTTTGCAAGCAATGCCTTTATCTTCCACCTTCCCAGAAGTAAATATTTCAATTAAAATGAGAAGCAATTTAAATATTAGCATGAGGTTTCCAAACAGATTTAAATAATGCCCCAGCTGCAGGGTGCCTTCTTCTTGTTTGGTTCATCATTTTAAAGGAGAACATACAATATTAACTGAACAAATACATCCTGTGTTCTTTCAACACAAACCCATTAACAGGACTAACACCAAAGCACAGATTTATCTGTTGGATGAAGGAGGCAACGGCACCTGCGGCACGTTGGAGCAGAGCCATTCCGTTTGCTCTTGGGTAAAGCCAGGACGAGCCGACAACGCCAGAGCAGCTCCTCACCAGCCCCAAACGTCTTATTCTCACCCCTGAAAACAGCTGGTGTGCCGAACACAGGTGAAGCGCCTCTGAAACAAGCAAATTGCTTAATCTTGGTGGGCAGAGCAAAGGAAACTCCCCTCCCGGGAGGACGGCTTACAGGCAGAACGGCGAACTTTGTTGTGTGGGGTTACCAAGATCCCGCTCATTTTTTTGCTGATGCTGAGCAGCGTTACGGCTGCGTGGCCCTTTTCGGAAGGAAGCTAACACCCAGCCTGGTCCCTGTCCTGAGGACCGTGGGCCCCAGGGCTGAAGGTAAACCCCTGGCTACAGACCCCCATGGAGCCGGGGGGTCTGCTGGGGAGGAGCGGACCGTGCGGGTGCAGGAGCTCACGCACAGTGCAAATCACCACGAACCATGCTGACCTGGGGACCAAACCCAAATTTCAGGCTGTTTTTAACAGCAAACACAGCAGAGCCCAGACCTCAGCAAAGAAAACATCGACATAGTCAATTAGGTCAAGCAGAGCTTTCTCATCTTGCCTCATTTTCTCCCCAAATGAAGGCAGCCTTTTGAATATTTTTGTCCCTGAACAATATTTTCTTTGTAAGAACTCAGTCTGGAAATAACCATGCCGCTCCCCGACAAGCGGGGGCTGCTCGGTCTCTTCCAGCCCTGGCGCAGGCTTTGCCTTTCCCCTCGTGCTGGTTTTCCATTAATCCCCTCTATCTGCGCTCCGTTCAGATCTCTTCCCTGCTGTTTTCTGCACAAAATAGTGCTTTGTATCTTCTGAGTGTCTGTGTGTTGGCTAAAATAAAGAAAACAAGACTGTAGAAAAAAGGCCATGCTTGTCCTCTTCAGCTTCAGAAATAACTGCTTTGTTTTATCGTGAGAGCTTAATTCACCACACGGGTGAGAAAACCCCTTTGAAGAAATTCTGTTCTTCCTTTGTGAAATCTTTAGCTTGGTACCTCTTAATTTTGATGTCAGTATGGAGAGGGGTACAAACCATTCTCCACGGCAGCCAGCGGTTTTAGGACAGTTGGGTATTTCCCTTTGGGACCCAGCCTGCGCGGGTGCTCGCGGCAGAGGCGCTGTCACGCCGCGAGCCACTGCCGCAGGGGATGCCAGCATGCGCGGTACCTGGCAGGGGAGAGGGGGATTTATCAACAAACACAGAATCCCATGGACTGTTCAGTGTGTGAGTTACACACACCTGTAAAGCTCCGCAGGATGCTTTTCGTCACCAATGTGCCCGTTGTTCCCTCTCTGTGCAGCCATTAGACTCGGGGTAACGCTGCCAGGAGCCATCCTGTCAGCACCTGAATTAAATAACTTTTAACAAAGCCCATAAACGGTTTTTAAAAGTCATGAGCATGTCTCCAGCAATCGATAAAACAAGCTTGTTGAAGCCATGGAAAGGCTCCAAACACAGGAGAGGATGAGGCTGGATTCCCTGCGAGCCGGGCACGTACACTCCGAGCATCCTGCGGTCTGCAAACAGACCCTGGGAAGGAGCCAGAAAGCTCACAGAAGGATTACTCCATTAGTCCAAAGGTAACATGAAGGAGCCGTACGCTCCGTATTCACCAAGGTACGTGACAGGGTGCAGCCAACAATCGTTGAAGGGTAAGCAGGGCATTTGGAAATACATTTGAAGAATACTCCTGAGAAAAAAAAAAGTCTCCAGCTTGAGAGCTACACCGAAACATTAATGGAACTAAATTAACCTAACAGCCATTAAAAGGCAACATCAAGAAAGCAACGACGCAGCCTGACCTTCCTGGGACCAAAAATGGTCTCTTTGGTTTCCTCTGATTTTGATTTTAAGCTGAAAGCCCATTGTTACCTCCCCTTCGGCCTCTATGGGCTTTTTGTTCTCCAGGTTCTGCCTCTGGCAATTTTAAACTTTACGTGGCTTTCACCTGACATCCCAGTGCACTTCCCACAGTGATTCCTAACGGCAACTTCTGCAAAGGAACAGCTTGATACAGAAGGTGAAAGGCTGCAGAACCTGGGCTGGAGTCTCACCCTGCAAGTCCACGAGTAAGAGGGACAAAGCCTTCCTCAGGATGCTCCGCGTTCAAAGGATGCCACACGGGCTGGGATCACCAGGGTCAGTGGCTCCAACTCACCCCCCCCCAGCTTGTGAACGTCTGCCCAGCAGCAATATCAGACCAGGAGCAACCAGAGGTGCTGGGATGCTGCAAAGTAGGAAAAAGGTGCCCGACAGCCCGGCACGGGACAGCTGGGATTTGCCACGCTGGCAGGGGTTTAGAAAGCCAGCCCCTTAACTTCACAGTCAGTTAAATAAGGGCGGTCTTGGGCAGCCTTTTCACCTACAAAATAAGGTTTTACAAACAGCCCTGACTGTCTGTGGGTGCTGGGTGGTCCCCAGGCAGCCCCTGGGACTGTGGAGACCACCACTGCTCCCTCCTTGCCGTGCCTGCCCCCCGCCCAGCTGTGCCCCCAGAGCTCGGTTCCCACCGGTGAGCACCCACGAGGGCACCACACGGGACAGATGACGGGGGGGAACAGAGCGGGGCCGCCCCCTGCACTGTGTTTGAGGACACCACCCCCAGGGGCTCGGGTCCCTGCACAGAGCAGAGGACAGGCTGCTGCTCCCAAGCGGGGACCAGGGCACGGGGCCATCGCAGCAGCTCCCGGGGTGCACCCCGCGCTGCCCACGCCCACCCTCGCCCCCAGGGAAATTTGTGCCAGATTGCCAGTGACAAGCAGGAAGGTCACCAGAGTTGTCGGAGACAAGCAGCCTTTGAGGCAGAAGTGCTCAGCAAGCGTTTCACGCCAGCCCCGGGAGGGGAATCCCATCCCGCGCAACGCCAGTCATTGCTTTGGCAGCACTTTGCTTCCGCTGCGAGGAGAGCTGTCGTCTCTGCCACACGCAGGGGATCAGAAGGAGCAGACAGCATTTGGGCTTAATCAAAAGTCTCTTCAGGCCAAAAAGATTTTTTTTTTTTTACCTCTGTCTCTAGGAGTGAATTTCACAAACCGCAATACAGCAGCAACTACGAGGGAAGCAAATTCCACAGCAACTTTCTTGACACATCCCCACTGACCCTAAACACGCCATTAAAGACAAAACTACATTTGTTATGGCAGAGATCGGGCATGTTAAAAGAGAACACTTCTGCTCCACTTCTGTTGGGAGGATGAGTAAATCTGTGCCACAGAGCCCTCAAAGACCCCTTTTCCCAGAAACTCCTTCCATCATCCAGGCTATTGAACCCAAACCCCAAAGGGGACAGCAGAGCAGCCGTTCAATTTGGGACAACACTAAAAAAAAGGATATTTAAATTATCAGCAAAGGGTGCTCAATTAAACCAGATTTTAAAGTAAAAGCATGCCAGTAAGTCTGTTGTTGCTTTCAAGACCAGATAAAATGCATCTCATTCTCTGCTCTCACCCCCACCCATAAAGTTCTATGGCTCAGCAGTCAGCCATCCTGCTCCTCAAGTGCTGTCAAGGACCATTTCTTCAGCTGGTAAAAGTTAGCATCATCCCGTTGACTTCAAACAGATTTCTTTTCGTTTATCAACTGCTGAGGATCATCTCCTTCAGCCATTTCAGGGTAATAAAAAGGTTGTTTAAAAAAACCATTATGACTGATAAACAGTCCATGCAAGGAACCACTAAAAAAAGACTTGTAAGTGCAAGTTGTAAGTCTGAAGAGATACCTCAATGATATTTTTACATTGCTATTTGTGCAATAAAACAGACAAGGGAATCATGAAGTGACTTGGTTTTGGATACACAAAAGGGCAAGTAGAGGTGAAAGTGCAGCACTGAAGAAGCACAGATTTCAGAAGATTTTCATGATAATGAGATTAGCCAGAGAAATGCAACATGACAGTCATTATAGTCCCTACCTCTTCTGGGAGGGTCAAGAAGAACGAAGTGGAGGACCCACATGTTGCCTCTATGTGAAACAGAAAATAGAATTTAAAAGGCTGTGTTAAGTTATTGTATATGCTAGATACCACACATACTAAGGAGGAAGACAAACCAATATTCACAGAAATGCCGTGTGTTTGTGTACTTTGTCCAGCATCCCGTCCAGACTCACCAGAGCAGGTAGACCCAAGAGCCAGTCGCTGATCAGAGGGACAGATGGCAATTTCCATTTTGCAAGGACTAGCGTGTGGGCACCAGGCAAGGTTCAAAGACACCGTTTAACTTAGCTGTAGAAGAACATCCAGAAGCAGTAACACCATCGCTTCAGTCCTTGCTGGAAATATTTTGCCTTCGCCTCCTCCCATACAACTGACTGTGCTGCGGTGAGCTGGCAGGCAGAGCTGCCCTCCTCACGGACAGCGCTGTTAAATGACTGTAATTAGCACTCACACACTGTACTTACAGCATTCCCTGCGCCTGGTGGGTCCATCGGCATCACCTCTCTGTGATCTACAGCGGCAGGATAACAATTAAAGGGGTATTACTCAATTTAAACAGCCCCTGACAAGCTCTGACCACATTTACAGGCATCATTTCAATCATGTTTCGCCACATCCGTAAACTCCGTTAATGTTTCCTCACAGCCTTTCTGCACTGTTTTCCCTGCGTAGGGAGAGAAACAGAAGAAAACCTTCCCACCCTTCTGGGCAGGATGGGGAGGCAGAGGGTCTGGGGCCATACCTGCCTCCCACGGAGCAAAGACCGGGGCCGTCGGGAGCCCGGGAACACTTCTGCCAAGACTCATCGGCACGGGAATTCCCCCATGCAGCTCAGTAGGAGTCGGGGTCCCAAGTCCTAAAGGCCCTTCTGCAAACCCTGGGTTATTCCCCAGGGGGGATGAACCATCTGCATCTGCTCAGGGTGGTGTTGAACCTTTCCAGGGAAAGCCTGAAGCCTCCCTGGGCCAGAAGGGAAACCAGGAGATGCCTTGGAGGTCGCTGGGAGAACCACACTGTGCAACGAACGCCTCGGAGCGCAGCACGAGCCCAGAGGTGCAGAGCTCCAAGTGTTGCCAGCAACCACCAGAGCCAAGGAGGGATTTATCCACTAGGGCCAAGCTTCTAAATAAATTATGTTACAGTCTCTGCTGTCTAAAATGAGGTGCAATTTCAGATCGCTTGGCTTTTGGGTGCCCAGCTGGGGGCTCTGTACCAGGGATTGCTTGGTACTGCTCCACCTCTCAGTTCCCACAGTTGTCAGAATTTAGGGACCCCCTGGGACCAACAAAACAGAGAAGTAATTCCTCTGTTGGAATTATATCCAGTCACATGGAGCTATTCCCTGTGCACCATCTTAGAGATGGGGCCAAGATTTAGTCCTTGGTTAGAAAGAATATTTATACATCTACTTCATACAAGCTGAGTGCAGGACTCACCATAAATAGGCAGCTTAACACCAAAATTACTTTTAGAAATGAAGTCTTCCATTTTTCATACGGAAAAGGAAATCCATTTGAATACTAATAGCATTCATCTTTCCCTTACAAGCAGTGTTTCAGATCTGTAATCTGGTACAGAGAGCAGGGTGAGGAGGAGGGGGAGAAATGACCTCAATTCTGACAGTCACATAATTCTGCAGTTCAGAAGTTATTGGAATGTTTCAGAGCATAATGCCCAACAATTTGCATTCCAGATACCTTCCGCACCAACTGCGGGATTGCTAAAGGTTGCGTATCCCAGCTTTAATGCCTGTGCCCTTTTCTCAAATTAGCAATACTGTCAAGCTCTGATGAGATCATATCTTTGACACAGCAAAATTATGGTAACACTCATGTGTGATCTTATCCAGTACAACTCCTATTTCCATGGGATTAGAAAAGGAAAGAAAGTCCCATTAAACTGTATTAAAGAAGGTGATATTCACCCTGCAGCCATAGGAATATATTTGAGCACTACATATCCCATCCTGTGAAAAGAAAGTAGAAAATGAAAATTCAAAAGCAGCAACAAGGATCTAAGCAATCATGCAATACAATCCCAGCTGCAATTTAGTGCTGATTATAATTCTAGGTTTCCAGACATAAGCGAAGGAAACCAGATGAAGTCTGGGGGACTGTTTCCACACGTGTAATTTCAAAGGGTGCCTACGGCAGCTGAGGATCCAGCCTTTGCTGTGAGAGGCAGGGTTTGAACAGCGTGTTTCACCTGTAATTTGGCAATGCCCAGAACACATTCAAATATCCTCCCGCTCTCTTAAGGGGAAGGATGATTGATGCCAAGAGCAGAGGCACGCTGTGCCCTGGCAGGGGGGACGGAGCGGTGCAGGGCTGCACTGGGTACAGCGCCCGCTCGCGCAGAGCACGTCCTTGCCAGCAGCTTTGGCTCCTGCCTCAGACACTGAAAACCCATCGCAAATAAAAAGCAGGATGATACCCCAGCCAGACACCTTCAAGAGTCCATGACCACAATCACCGATATATCAAACCAGCGGTGACCTACCAAGGTGATCCCAGGCTTGAGGGAAGGATGCCAGGACATGCCCCACTCCAGCTCTTCACAGCTTTTGCAGACCAGGAGAGGGTGGCTCTTGCTGGTTTTTATAACATCCAGGTGCTGATCAGGCCAATCCTTGATCTCAAATAGGCCTGAGATCCCTCTTAAAATGGCCATGCAGATAAAAAAAAAAATTAAAAAAATTTTTAAAAAGCATTTTTTTTAAACCTAGTTTCTGTAAGATTGGGCTGGAATTTTTTTTACCTACTCCTGTGCCTCTTTTGAAGATTTGTCAACAAATGTCTACATGTAGTTTTGAGGAACTCAAATGAAAGACAAGCAAATATGACCTTACTAAAAAGTGGCCCAGGGTGCAGCTGATCAACAAGCCTAAAGCCTACAGAAAGTCTTCGAGTGCCTGCGGACAGCAGGAAAGACAAGAAAAAAAATCTCATTTGACACTGTTGGGCAAATTTCCCCACAATTTGTGCCAGCAAATCCAGAGCACAACTGCGAGGAAACATTTGAGTCATGGGAAGCTTTCCTCAACACCTCCCAGCAAAACCCTTTTGCCATTCAAAATTTCTGCAGGCAGAAAGCATGTAATTTCCCACTTGTGCATAAAGCCGGGAGGCAGGCTCTCCCCACCCCCTGCCGCGCTGCTATCGCCTGCTGTTTCCACACAGCCCTCGACACACCAATGGTTGCGGCTGTGCGTTCCCCGCGCCCAGACTCCAACCGCCACACAGTAATTGCAGGGTTGGGAATGAAAACACTACTCAGCTCACCATGACGGATGCCTCTCGACACGGGGAGAAAATGCAAGCCCAGCACCCCAACCTGCGCACGCAGACACGCAGATGGTTTTGATGAACAAGGTGATCATTGTGTCTGTGAAGAGCCTCAGTACTGGCTAAGGTCAGCTGGCGGCCAGGGGTGCTCAGAAGAATTCTGGTGGCTTGGGCAGAGTCCGTGATCAGCTTTGCTGAAAAAAAAATATTCTGCATGAAAGTCATAATATGACATCTGCACAGGAATAGCTGGGAAGGGAAAAAAGGAGCAAATGTGAAGCGTGACTTGAACATACGCACACAAAAGGAAAGACAGCAGTTGTATTTCCTTATTTCAAAGCCCTTTGTCAGAGAAGAGGCATCACTGTTACTGGGAGGACATGGCAGCCGTTGCAAAAGATCACTGCATTTTTTTGTCAGAACACCAAAAAAATCTTCCCTTTTTGAACTCATCACCTACAGATTGTGGTTTTGCTCATTCCATACGGAAAATTATATTTGTGTGTTGAATGTGGCTCACAGACATTCGATATACTAAGCTCCATCCCACTCCAGCTGCCCATGGAAGCCCTCCCCAGCCGAGGCAGAGACACGGGCACACGTCGAGCTCTTTGTCCTGCTTCTTACATTAATTGCAACTGATGTGGTGAAGTTGCAGGAGGTGAATCCATCACACTCTGTGTGAAGGCTGCTGCTCAAATGGGAACTGATCTGCTTTCAAAATGTCTTGCTTTAATGTGTCTAGTGATATTTTGTTAAAGAAAGAGACATCTAGAATTTAATGCTCCTCATCTTTAAAAAGTGAGCAAATACTTGTAATTAAATTAATTATGATAATCATGCAGGTGTCTCCTGTGTGCTGCAAGTTGGGTTTTGATTTCCAAGACATTGCCTCCTCAAAGGAATACTTTATTCCTGTGTTCTGCACTGCTTTTGATGGGAAGGGCAGTGAATAATTAATTACAGCAGTATTACAGACTGGTAAATCACGACAGGAAGATGATAGGTTCTCCCTGTGGCCCCCTCCCCTGGACCGGGCTGTTCCTCCTGGAAGCACGGGGCAGGCGCTGGCACACCCCGGGGCAGGCGGCTTTCTGCTGCTGTGAGAGAGGAAAGAAGTGGGAGCGGTGTCATCAGGAAACTGATCTTAAATCATTGGAGAAATGCCAAGCAGCTCTCTGAGCACCTTTCCTTCCGGGGTGGGAGCTGCAATTTCCACTTCAAAAGCATTTCCACACTTTTGAAGTAGGTTCCTCCAATTAAGAACAAAACATTATACTTTCCTTTGAATTTAAATTAGGCAAATTCAGGCCTTTCTCAACAGCAAAGTCTTCCCCAGCAGTGGAAACCACGCGTCCATCTCCTATGAAAGTATCCCGTGTACGTCTGTGAAGGGGAAGGAAGGAAAACGCTCTCCGGCCACCTCGCGGTGCGGGGGCTTCGGGGAGGTCTGCAGACAGGACACCGCCTGCCGGCTTTTCTTTTGGCTAAACCAGAACGGCTCCTTGAGCTCCCAACCAGACAGAGTTGGACAAACGGCAAGAGTGGGTGAAATGCAAAGGAACACGAACCAGGATTATCTGCAGTTATCTCCAGAAATAAAAGCAGAAACTTCAGCACTGAACCGGTTTCCCTCTGGAAGGATGACAGAGGCTTTCCAAAGCCTTTTGGAAGGGTTGTTAGAGCAGGACAACTGGAAAAGAGACAAGATGCTAATTTACTACCTTCGGGAAGACCAGACAGGCCAGATGCAGATGCGAGAGGGGTCTCTTGCTTCAGCTGCTCGTTTCTTAGCCCTGGCGAGCTCTCGCCTGGTTTTCCCAGCTCCCCTGCCCCGGGAGCATCCCGGCTGCCCAGGAAGAGGAGAGGCATCGGAAAGCAGGTCTGCAGCTCTGGAAGAGTCCCCAAAGAGTTTCTGCCTCCTTCTCCTAAAAGCACTTCAGCTCAAAGTTGCATCGATGGCTTGAGGAAGTGGGAGAAACAATAAAACGGACCTTCAATTAAAACAGCCCAGATCTGACACAATTACTGAGCAGTGAAAGAAAATAAATGGCCTTTAATTGATGCTGGAATTGCACGATGTCCTCACATTGCTCAGTTTTAATTTCTGAATTAAGAAGTCTCTCTTTTTAATAGTCACTCACAATGACTAACTGTTGCCTTCTGCATAGTCCCATAAGGTGCCCAATAGCCAAATTATCTCCTCTTTATTCTTCAGTAATAGCTGGGCTCTTTCAAAGCAGGACCTGAGTTCAGGGGAAGCTCATGAAGAAGTTTAACGGTACATTAAATGATGCTGAATTACACGGGAATTTGCATGGATTTGCATTTTACATTTATATTAATGCCAGATGAGTTCATTATGATTCATCTAACAATAATGAATGCTAAAGGAATAAGTAATGATCACGATATTACAACTGTGCTATAATCCTGTCTCTGCAATTTCAGCCTCTCTCCTATTTTCTACAAAAGCAGAGAACTGGTTACTATCACGGGCAGCGTGACTTTGTTCTATTACCATCCTGACTCAGGTCTAACTTTTATGAGACCTTCATGGGTTTTCTGTGAACACAGAGCTTCAAAGTCTTTGCCAGTTAGCATCTTTCCAGGATGCAAAATAGCTGAAAAATCACTCCCGGTCCTTTTCCATTTGTTGATTTTGCTGTCCTTCCCCTCTCTCCCGGGGGTTTGTAGCAGCTCTCACAGGCTCAGCACACGAGCGTCTTCCTCTTGTCCCATCTGAGGTCTGAGATCTGCCATAAGCATCAATAAAACTGGCCAACAGACGCAGGTTTGGGGAACGGGGAGAGAGGAGAAGAACGACTTGTCTTTGCTGACCACGAGCCTGCCCTGTCTCCTGCCATTCCTCACGTTTCTCCCTGGATCCGCAGCCCTGAGCGAGCTGCCGGCTGCCACTAACACCCCCCAGCAGCTCCACACCGGTGGAATGGTGTTGACTTGATCTCACCAACTTTACCGTCAGAGGAGTGAACGGTTTTGCACTTTGAACCTCATACATGGACTTCCATGAGGTGGAGAAAACAGGCAGGAAGAAGATGACCAACCACTGAGCATAAGGATAATTGAGGAGATGCGGCTGAGGCGTAGAGCAGGCTAGAAACTGACATGGGAGTTTTTGTAAAAAAATTCTGACTTTTTCTTAATAGCAAAATCCAAAAGTGGATCCTATGGAGATGTAAATGATGGGTATGTATGGAATCAAACCAAAGACATTTTTTTCCTGATTCACATCAGTGAATTCCTCCGATACCGATTGTCTGTCTTAGAATGTAGACAGGTCTTCTGACAGTATGGGTGTGACTTCACTCACTGTCAATTTTTTATGCTATTGACTTCATTCTTGTAAATTTAAAGGATGTGGCCTAAAATTTGCCTTAGGTAGGAAAATAGTTTGAAAAAATATCTGAAAAAAATCCTGTCCTCCTAATCCCTGTAACAGCGATTCTGTTCCACACCTTTTGCTACATTATTTTGCTTTCTTAATGCTGCTTTAAACCCCTTTGGCAGGAACAGCTAATAACAGCTTGGAAAAATTAATATGTATGTTAGATGGAAACATTCTATTGTTTCCATGGATACCGGTGCAAAATCCCTTCTGTGATATGCCTTCCTGCAAAATGTTTAATCAGCAGCAAAAAAGCCAAATACCTGTAAAGTGGAGAATCGGCTTAAAAAATCCTGTTAGACGGCTCAGGACGTTTCTCTGGCACCTGCAGTGATGGGTACCCGGCACGTGCCGGCCGCGCTGCCCCTCGGGTTATTCGGGTTCCTCGTGTGCACCCAAAGCTGCCTCGCCTCGGAGCAGACCCAGGGATGCGCCTGTGCTCCCTGCTGCGGGCCCGCCGGGGACACTTACGGCTGGCGGCTTTCCGAG
>NW_010110404.1:0-28461 GCF_000699245.1 Pterocles gutturalis | reverse complement strand
AGAGAAGCAGGATCTGAGAGAGACAGCTATGCAAACATGCTGGTCAGTGAAGAGAGGAAGAAGGCGCCCCAGAACAAGAAATGCCCCTGCAGCATGGAGACCATGAGAAGCTGAAGTAGATGTGCCCGAAGGAGGCTGCGAATTTTGAGAAAACCCACACCAGAGCCGAGCAGTCATCAGGGAACTGTCACCCTGTGTGGGAGGGACTCACGTTGGAGGAGTTTGAGAAGGACTCTCCCGTGAGAAGGGACCCCACACTGGAGCAGGGAAAGACTGTGAGGAGCCCTTTGCTGAGGAGGAAGGAGCAGCAGACTGACTGCACCCCCCATTCCCTGCCCCCCTGCGCAGTGGGAGGGGAAGGTACAGAAACCAGGAACAAATCCTTTGGGCCTGGGAAGAAGGGAGAGGTGGGGGAGAAGTGCCTTTCTAAAATGTAGTTCTCTCTCTCATTACCTTGCTTCATGTTTTTGATTGTAAATAGTTAATAAATTCAGTTGCTTTTTCTGTTTTTCCCAAGTCGTGTTGGTTTCTTGCCCGTAACCCTAAGTGGTGAGTGAAACCCTCCCTGTCCTTGCCTCAGCCCACAAGGTTTTCAAACAATAGGCTGTCTAGTGGTTTTTTCAGTCAAGACTGTGACACCACATCAGGCTGTCAGCCCTCAGAATCAGTCCTCATCCTTCTGAAATATTTTCCCCTTGATTGTGAATTAGCTCAGCAGATGTTTTAAGGTTGATTCTTGGGTGGCACGCTCAGAGGTAGAAGTGTGCTACAGCAACCTTCAAAGCTAGTTGAGCAGAACCAATAACTTTGCTACTGAATTCTTGTCCATACCCTGAGGAAACACCAGACATGATGGCAATAGCATTGACTTTGCCTGCACCTTTTCACTTGTTTGATCATATCTAAATGGACAACTGAGAAAGCCAGTGCAGGTGGAACGGCTGGCAAGAGGGTAATTGCATCGTAAGGAATTGGACTTTTATCAAGATGCAGTGAAGGCAGGACTCACCTGAAGAGCAGAAGGAAAATACTGCAGGGTTTTTTTTGCAACAAGATCTCTGAAACATAAAGTTTTCTATGGGCTCCTCCAAATGTTGTAAAGCAAGATGTTATTCTTTAATGGTGAATTACGTAATGTGCCATTTACTAAATGAATGTGTTTTCTGAATTCCAGGTGTTCGCAGGAGCACGCCATGGTCTAAGTAGAGAGCTCTGTATTTGGATAACGATCTGGTGGAAAGTAATCCAAATGAATTTCCCAATCCACTTCTGCTTTAAGATTTCTGTTTCCATTTGGGCTTTCCTATTAGAAATAGTCCACGGCAGCAGGGCAATGCAATGAAATCTTTATTCTTTCACTCTTTGCAGAGACGCCTGATGTTCATTACCTAGCAAAAGATCATCTTTAACTTTCTGTGTAGGGATTATGAAGCTTTTCTGGGAACATGAAAATTTTCTGTTTGAAAAGTAGTAAATATTGCAAAATAAAACAATATAAATGAAAAAGTTTACCTTTCAGACTTTGTTACAGTTTTGAAAGAAGACTAATGCATTGCTCTCCTTGGAGGACCAGAAGTGGCCTGGGTCAATGTGTCTGCAGAAGTACAAACAGACAAACTTCAGTACACAGACAAACTTCAGACAGTTGTCTCTGTTGTAAATTGGTTTTCTGATATGCTTCTGATTGCTCTGTATTTAGTGTATGTTTAACAGGTTCTGAAGTCTGTCAGGCATTACAAAAACATAATCACTTAATAGGTGGCTAGCCATAGAGGTTCATAAGAACCATTCTTTTGTGATTAACAGTGTCTTGGCCACCACACAAATGGCTTGCTGGGTACCTCAAGAGATAAAGCAGAGCCCATGAAATCTTGCAACTTTGGCTGTAACATGGATGTTTTGTCTTGCTGAGATCCAGAGGGAGGTCTGTAAACACACACACACATGCACCCCATTGTGGCAAGTGGGTGTACATGGTATTTTTTGTCAGATGGTTTTTAAAGCCGTGTCTCTATAAGGAGCCCAAGCAGTAAAACAGATTTTACTCCTGTTGGGTATTACTAATTTTTATTGTTATTAACAAGAGTAATAATTCCCATGGCAGTAGTGCTATGTATCTGAGTCACAGGCTTTGTGATAGGTTCTCCATAAACATCACCATAAATTTATTCATTACTGTTTGAGACTGTGAGTGTAGAACAAAAGGCAGCAGGATGATTGCAGACTGGAAAGGGATGTTTTCCCTTAGGAAAAGGCACATTTGACATACATTTTGGTGTTCTACCTTTTCCTTTCAACAAAGGGAATGGAGTTTTCTGTTTGATTCCGAGGGTTTTTTCAGCCTTTCGGTTCTGAAACTCAACTGGCAAATCCCATCAATTCTGTGAGTAGTCCTAAAATGTGCAGATGGTGTGTGTCACCAGCGAGGCAGTGTTTGCCATTGGGTATTAGTGTAAGCAGGCCAGAGTCTGCTGTTTGTCAGCTGTTACTCCTGTTGATAATTCAGAGTTGTGCCTTATGCTGTATTGTCCAAAAAGCCTTGTGGATCCCTTATGTCTGAAGGATCCATGGCAGATGATCAATAAAATGGGCTCATATGATTGGAACTTCTCTCTGTTTCTCATATACAGGCACACACGATGGCAGCAAGCTGCAGTGTGATATTTCTAGAGGATTTATGCCGATAGAGGAAAATTATTTATCTACAATTAGAAAAAGGCTAACATATATATTTAACAAATGTCCTATCTGGAGGACTGCAGATTTAATTAAACTCACTTATTTTTGTTTATGCATTGCCAATAGAATGAGACAGAGGTCAGCTGGTTTGTTGCAAGTCGTGATTTAATTAAAAATTCCTGTGCTAAGAGTTCTCCTTTCAGTTCTAGTCTAGCTGTAGTGCACAATTGCTCAAACCTGCTATTGTTTTAATTGTAGGGATTCAATGTGTTCATGTTTGCTTATCCTTCATTTGCTTGCTTTCTGCACTTCACACCGCTGTGGCTTAGAGCTGGACATGATTTCACATGTTGGAGCTAGAGCTAATATTTCATTTCTGCATCTGTGTTACAGTCTTCTCGAGTTAGCAGAATTATTGTATAAGGACAGCGGATGAGAAAATCCCAATAGCTTCCCTGGAGTGTCACAAAAAATTTTCTGAGACTTGAACTATGGAAAAAAAACCCTTCTGATAGACTGTCTGAAAACTAAGGATACCACAGTTAAAAAGCAGAGCTTGTTCAATAATTGTGCACTGCTTTCATCTTTAAATATTCTCAAATGCTTCTCAGTGGAAGGTAATCAAAGGCTGTGCCAAATTAATCAAATCAGATTATGGGGAGAAACTAAACACAGGGTTTTGCACAGTTTGGGCAGTAACTTCATAGGGAAGTCTAGAGCCTAAGGAGGAGGGTAGCTGGACACTGGATGGGCAGTGGCAGAGGAAGGGCAGCTGTTGCCATGTCAGCAGCATTGGACAGACCTGTTCAAGCTGCAACAAGGCATGTGTGAGTCTTGATGTCTGAAGAAAATCAGGCAGAATCCAGAGATGTGCTGCCAAACAACAGTGATTTTCAGGGGCATGTGCTGGGCTGTGGAAGGAGAGGAGAATGTGCATCCTGGCCTAGGGGTAAGGTGGTGGAGCTCTTGGAAGCTTTCTTGGGGAAAGAAGCCTGCTGAAAGTGATTTTTAACAGCCAGTTGCACTAAACCACCTCTGCTCAGCTCTGGCAGAACCTGCCTTGAAAGCCTTCTCTTACAAAATGCCTGTTGGGGATCTGTAAGTGCAGCTGTGTAATGAATACTGACCGTAGAGTAAGGTCAAGAATATCTTAAAGTGGCAAAAAAAGGGATGGGAACAATGCATGTGTTTTGCATCTGAGGGTAGAGGGGATTATTCATTGCCTTTGGAATCCACACATAGTTTGTTGTGATGTAGGCTGTCAGATCCATTTGTGCTGCAAATAAATCAACTAGGTTGAGCCAGGGATGTATTTGGTTCAGTGTTTGTTTTCTGGTTTTCATTGTCAGAGGGAAGAAGGAAAAATGACATTGCACTGACAAAGAAACATATCAACTTGAGGAAATCTCGCCTGAATTGTTCTGGGGAGGAACAAAAATAGTTTTTGCTTGGCTAGTGCAAAAACAGTTTTTCAATGACAGCATTGCCATTACTGATGCTTCAGTGCCTCTGTCATGAAATGGCATAATCCTGTACAAAAATCCTGGTTTTGAAAATGTCTCTCTGGAAAAGCCACAGTCTCATCTCTCAGTTGTAAAGACTTCTGCAGTAAAATTCTGGTATTTAGCTGTGCAACTCTGGCTAACAGTGAGAGCAGAATGAATTGCTTATTGTACGTACTTTTTTTGTAAGTTCACATTTTACTCTACAGAACTACAAGCGTGTCTTCAGGAAGTTATTTCATGTACAGACAACATCTGTCTGATGAGTACAAAGAGTATTTTCTTATTCTGTTGCATATTTTCCTACATATCACTGTATCAGTTTTGCACAGAAGGTACTATACATCCTAAAAAAACCAACTGCCAAATTCTTAGAAATGCTGAACATCTGTGCCCTTTTTTTAAGCTAAAAGTGATTTTCATAATTTTGAACTCCTGAAAAGTACATGATCAGGAGTTCAAAACATGCCAGTTTTAAAGACAAAACTCTTAACATTCTGTTAGCAAAAGAAGAGGTGACAGCAGAGCTTTAACAGAAAGAAAATGAAGCCTTTTAGTATAGCGAAATACTTTTCCTCACCTGCATGGTTCCAAATAATGTTTTACTGCAGCTTTTTTTTTTTTTTTTTCAGATAAATAGCCCAGTTCTTCTCCATATTGTCTTTTTTTAAACCTAAAAGACTGACTGCTGCTTTTAAGCAAGACAAAATGAATTGCTTTTATTACAAACGGTGTTGTATTTCTGAAATAGCAAAAGCAATCTCTTTGCAGTCAAAGAAAGAATTATCTTGATGGAAAGTCTAATTCTTCTGTCAGTTTAAAATAAAAACTATAGCTTTTTCAACAGGCAAACTCTATTTTTTTACAGAAATATTCTACAAAAGAAACAAACATGCATATCAAGACACTTAAAAATCGAAATCCTAAGTTAATAGTTTTTAGACTGAATTCTATCTCTTTCATCTCTTTGATGGGTGAGCTGCGCAACTAAGATATTTTCTTTTTACAAGCAGACAAAAGTCTATCCCCAAGAATGGATTGGAAAAGGGGCACTTTTTAAAGGAAGTAGTTGTTGCTTGCATGAAGAGTTAAGACCTATGGTGGTACGAGGTCAGCCCAAAAGTCCAGCCTGCCCCATGGTCAGTCTGGGACAAGAAGGGTTAGTCTAAAGAGATAGAAAGGAGGGCACGTGCTGTGCTGTGAAGTCCTAGAAGGGCATCTTGGGCTGATGTTATGCCTAAAACAAAATAGAAACCTGGAGTGTGAAAGGCACAATAGGAACAAGCTGCAAAAACAACCAAGAAGGCTAAGCACCCAACTGAGAAAGCCTCTTTTTTCTACTGAAAAAGCTCCTACAAAAGCAGCACCTGAGCAGCAGATTGCGATTTCCCTGTTGGTGGAGGGTGTTAATTTGCCAGACCCTTGGCTTTGTTCAGTGTGCCGCTGACTTTCAGAAGGAAATAATGGTCAACTGCAGATTCCTGGGGAGAGATGTAAGAACAGGGCTGGAAAATAGGGACATCTCCTTGATGCGCTGTCTGTTTCTGAGCTGTAGGTGGTATTTTTCTATTTAAAAATTCGGGACTAATCTTCCATACATAGATTTATCCAGCCACTTCTGGAACCTCTCTAAACATTTCTAATTTGCAGTTTTCTGTAGCAAAAGTGCCTTCAGCTTAAGTATGTCTTGAGTGAAAAAATGTTTTGATGCCTGCCAGCTTCTTTTAAAGCTCCCTACCTCTTGTGCCAGGGCAGACCGCGAACAGGCAGAAACTCTCCAGTTTTTCTGTGCCGCTTACTGCTACCCCATGTTGTCTCTTTTCCAGCCTTTTCAGGTGCTCATTATACAGGGCCTTGCTCTGGAGAGCATTGAGTTTACTTATTTCCTGCCAGCTTCAGGAGGACCTTACAGTATTCAGCACCTTGGAGACTGTAGCTGGTATTTCATCAGATTTAGCTCCTAGTGTTGGGGGGGCGCTTGGAATTAGCAGAGATTTTATGCTAGACTTAGTTCAAGTAGTTTACTCAGTTATTGGTTTTGTACCAAATTAAATTTAATTCTTATTGAGTATATGCCTTGCTCGGTTCTGAGCTGAAACTTGACTGTGAGTAGATTGAGGAGTATTTGTTTGTCTTGCAGGCTTTTGTTCTTATGGGGTTTCTTTTTTGCCCAACTTGAATTTCAAAGTATAGGTCATCTCTCTGCACCTCTGAGAGTGCTGTTAATTTTCTGCCTGCAAGCTGTAGTGTTTTACACGTGCAGGTAATTTGGATGATGTATCAGTGTGCACACTGTACCCCTCATATCAACAGAAAGGGTTTCAGTCAGAATTCAAGCTTCAAGGGGGGATTTAAATCAAATTCAGAGCTAACTTAGGTGCTTATGCTTTTAGACTGACCTGAGCCCAATGCTGAATCTGATCAGCCTTCATCTTTGATATGTATGGGAGCTGGGACTTGCATTAGATTTGTGAAAACATTTATGGTGGTGTGCCAGATGCAGTCATAAAATGACTTCGTTCTCCTTTCTCAGGCAGACAGAACTAACAGGGAAGGTCAAATGAGTGGCATGTGATTTGCCTCAGGCCAGTAGAAGTTTAGCACTTCTGTTGTCCTTGCCAGTTATCATCGTGCTGGTTCCCAGACTGCCATGTGCTAAGCATCAACTGTGTACTAGAGACTGCACTTTGTTGCTCCAGTTCTGTGAGCCAGTTTATATCTTGTTCTTATGATTTTATTTCATTTCTTCTCCCTTCTCCTTCCACATCCCATTTCTTACTGTCAGTCCTTTTTCAGCACAGACACTGGTTGCAATGCTCAATAAACTTTTTGGTGTAGTGTGTCACTCATTTGACATAGGTATCTTAATACATCACAGCTGCCCTGAACCGGGGACTGAATTTTTCAGTTTTGTGAGGTACTTGGTTTTTATAAGCTCCCTCCCCCTTCACTCCTCTCCAGTGATAGTGCAGCAAGCTGCAGCTTGAGCATGGCTCGCAGCCTGTTGCAAGGCTGTGCAGAGCAAACGGAGCAGCTGTTCTCTCATACCACCCTCGGAAAGAAGGGCAGTGTGTTTCAAGCTGCAGTTGTTGAGCAGAAGCCATGATTCCTTCTGTAGGCACTGAGCTGAAACTCCGTGTCACAGTGCTGCTCTGAGATTATCCTTCTGTGTGGGGAAGTGACCTTTTAGAAAGGCATTGGAAGCATAAATGGTCAGTGAGGAGAAGACTGAGGGCATCAGTATGGGCTGCCTTTTAGGTCAACTTGATATGACACTTTCATGGTAAGTGGTGGCATGACCCTTCCTAGGCATGCTGAAATTCATTCATAAGTCCCATCTGTGATGTGCAGCCAGAGGCTTCATGAGTTTGCAGAAAAGAGAGGCAGAAGCCTTCTCCCACACCTTTTATCACAACTGCAGACCTAAAATATGCCATCTGCTCTTGACATCTCTGCTCGGTTTTGGGCTGGGCAGCTGGGAGAAGAGCATCAGCAGGTGGGTCGGTGTAGTAAAGTCTGATGTTGCTTCAAACAAAATAATTTCTGTGGAGTAGATGAAGTTTGGCTGTGACCTTCCCTTTTGCTGCTCTTGAGGAGAGTAAAACTCCTGCCAGGCTTTCATCCACTGGAAAATGGGATAATTGTGCTTTCTTCCGTCTATCTGCACACGTTGTGGCAGCTGTCATCATTTGTATCTCTGCTTTTCTGGCTGTTGACTAGGGTTCCTGTGGGTCACAGTAACACAAACAATACTTGTCAATAGGAACAATGCCCCTTGTCATTTGATCAAATATTTGTTTTTCGTTATTCTCTAATAGAGTTTGAGCTCTGCAGTATTAACATTGTCACGCTCACTTGTTTGAAATTAGTTTTAGAATATAAGGGAGCAGGAAGCCAAAACAACCATGTTGCTTTCTGTCTCCAGGATTAGAGATCATGTCTGCTCTGTGGATCCTCATGCTTGTGTTTTTATTGGTAATAAGAAGCACAGTTTAGGCAAGGAACCTCTTACCAATCTGGTGTTTAAATCTTTACTCTTCAGTGTATCACAGGGTTTAAATCATCAAACTTGATCTACTCTGCAAAATGTAAAAGTTTACTGTCTTCCAAATCAAAGCTTTAGAACTTCTCATCCTGGTATTGAAAGTCTCAGAGGGGATTTCAAATGCTCAGTAGTACAAACCATTTTTGTAGTGTTTATTTTCATTTTCATGAGAGGCTGTTTTGATATTAATGAGATTAAAAAACCCCTATTTGTGCAATGTAAGCCCTCTGGATACAGTACTTTCTGAACAAGTTTAATTAGAAAGATATGAATTAGATGTTCCAAGAGTATTTTCCAGGAATAAAACAGCTGTTGCTCTTTCCTACTCTTCCAAACTAAAGGTTGTTTTTGGAGGAATTGGGCAAACTTTTTGTTTCATCTCAGAACAGTGACACTTGCCAAGTTGTTTTTGGATCCCAGATTAAGTAAAGACTTGCAAGAGTCTCACTCTCTTGTGACTGTAGTCAAAGTAAGCCTCTTGCACCTGGAGAAACTGATTTTTTTATTTTTTTTTTTCCCCAGCACACATTGCCATTAAAACTTCCAGTACAAAAACAGGGGACAAGGAGGAGGGAGAAAGCATGGGTAAGAGGAAGAGTCAAAGACTCAGAAAAATATTGTGTTATTGTTCACCAAAGAATGTCCTTCAGGCTGGATAGCAAAGCTTATTGATTTTTAATTTAGATTTGACTTGCTGTTGCATTCACCCTGAGGTAGAGCTTGAGGTTATATTGACTGCTTTTTAATACTTCTTGCTTGATGGGTTGCTCCAGGTGACCTAGCTGACTTTTGCAGGAGGAAAAGCTTCTGGCTGGTCTTTATCCTCAGAGCGATGTAACTTATGGTGTGACTGGGCTCAGAGTACGGAGGAGGCACCATCCACTCAGCCTGTCCTGGTGGGGTGTCACCTCACTGGTACTGTGCAGACTAGGCAGCCCAAAGGAGTGGAATGTTGTCTTCTTCAAAGACAAAACGGACTTGTCAGCAATTGAGTGACAAAGGAAATGTTGATAAAAGGTGCCCCAGATCTCAGGAGTGCTCTGGGCTTCAGAGAGCCCTTGGTAGTCTCCTTCTCAGCTGCAATGTGGAAACTGCACTGGTAAATAGAATAAGGGTTCACACTGTGTTTGAGTTAATGAATTGCGAGTCAGCTGTGCCATGCAGTCTCCCTACTGGATGCTCAGCCAGTGGTGAACTCAGGTTTGTTTCAGCGTAATATAACTAGCACTGGAAGTTGTGTAAAATCTACTAAATGTTATCTTTGCTGTGTTTTAAGACTATAAAAATGGCTAGTTACTAAATCTCCTCTAATGGACAATACATTTTTACCCTGTTGGAATTTAATGGTGTGTCTGAGCTTTATATACAGCAAAGGAGGACAGTTTTGGTCTAAGGAAATCAAATGGGACATATTTCAAAAAGTGG
The DNA here is from genome assembly GCF_000699245.1 of Pterocles gutturalis. Lineage (NCBI taxonomy): Eukaryota > Metazoa > Chordata > Aves > Pterocliformes > Pteroclidae > Pterocles > Pterocles gutturalis. The sequence goes on along the minus strand of NW_010110404.1, from coordinate 18,810 downwards.
AAAATGAGGATGTGGAGGGAAGCTAAAAGTCTCTCTGGGAACTGGACAGCATGAAGTGACTGCTGCTGGGCAGTCTCTGACGGATACAGTTAGAAATGTAAAAGCTGTGGGAAAACAGCTTCATGTTCCTCATGAATGGCTGGAGATCTCAAGGCAGAAGCCTGTAGAGAGACTAAAAAAGCTCTAAGCCGCTTCACAGCCACACAGTTATTATCTTTTGTTTGTGGATCTTCTATCATAAGAAAAGACATAAGATGAGTTATTTCTACAATGCAAATACAGCTGTGCCAAGAGGGCACCCATAAGTGAATGTGTGAAGAGGATACCTGTACTGTGTCTTCTAAGGTTAGTCAGAAAATAGTTGGAAGAAGTAATAAATGTTTTTAGGATGAACAATAAAGACTGATAGTGGAGGACACCATAACCTGAAGTATGAACAAAGATGTCTTAAAATTAACATGTTCCAAGTTTTTTCATGTGAGCATGCTCAAGTCCCCACAGAAGATGATTTCACACAGAATATCCTTGAGTACAAATGAATGTAGCTAGACTACTTCATATTCTGGAAGAGATGCAAAGTTTGCACTGAGTTGGAGGTCTATAGAAATTATACCTGGCTATCAGTGTTACTCAATGAATTGTTACTGAGGCACAGCAGAGGAGCAAATCAACACAGGATTTGGACTGTTTGCTTCTTGTACCCGTTTTTATAAAGGGTGGATTTTTAATGCCTTAGCTTCTTAAAATGTATCCTAGATAACCTTAATCCAATTCCCCGTCTTCACTAAACTGTGGATTGAGGAATTAGTTTGTCCTGCTTAAGTGCAGTGAAAAGAAAAAATGAAATTGAGTGTGGTCACCGACAAGCTGATGCCATAATGCAGGCTAATGATTCTCTGCCAAGTCTCTCAGCTTCTCTCAGATCATGTATTCTAAGCAGTTATGTGGTAGCTTGGGGAAGAGTGGCTGGAAAGCTGACCAGCGGAGAGGGACCTGGGGGTGCTGGTCGACAGCCGGCTGAACGTGAGCCAGCAGTATGCCCAGGTGGCCAAGAAGGCCAACGGCATCCTGGCCTGCATCAGCCATAGTGTGGCCAGCAGGACTAGGGAAGTGATTGTGCCCCTGTACTCGGCCCAGGTGAGGCCGCACCTTGAATCCTGTGTTCAGTTTTGGGCCCCTCCCCACAAGAAGGACATTGAGGTGCTGGAGCAGGTCCAGAGAAGGGCAACAAGGCTGGTGAAGGGTCTGGAGCACAGGTCTTATGAGGAGCGGCTGAGGGAGCTGGGGTTGTTTAGTCTGGAGAAGAGGAGGCTGAGAGGAGACCATATCACTCTACAACTACCTGAAAGGAGGTTGTAGTGAGGTGGGTGCTGGCCTCTTCTCTAAAGTAACAAGTGATAGGGCAAGAGGAAATGGCCTCAAGTTGCACCAGGGGAGGTTTAGGCTAGATATTAGAAAAAAATGTCTTCACTGAAAGAGTGATCAGGCATTGGAACAGGCTGCCCAGGGAAGTGGTGGAGTCACCATCCCTGGAGGTGTTCAAGAAATGTGTAGGTGTGGTGCTTAGGGACATGGTTTAGTGAGTTAGGTGGTGTTGGGTTGGACTTGATGATCCTTGAGGTCTTTTCCAACCTTAATGATTCTGTGATTATGATTTACATGACTGTAGAAACTGGACTTTTCTCCTTTGCTATGTCCCCAGCCAGAGAGACTCTTATCTCTGAAGTATCCAGGTCTGATGTCTGACTGTTAAGAACCTGAGAACTGGAGGATATCAGACACTTCTTACTCCTTTGATACCTTGTGTTCTTCCACAAAAGTTTACCTTGCTGTAAATTTGGCATTGCATTGATATTTTTTTCCTCTCCTTTGTGTTTGAACTTTCTGAGCCCGCAGTGTGCAGGGCCTAACCCTGCATATTTTTGACACCTCTGGCCAGTTTTCTGGCAGCTTCTAAAATACATGAGGTAGCAAGCATGACAAAAGAATATAAAATCTTGTGATATGATAGTATCCTGTTCTTTTACTTGTCTAGTCATCTTAAAAATAAGATGGTGTATTTTTTTATTGATTTTATTTTTAGACCAAAGCTATGTTAAACTATGAGGCTGTGTTCCAATGCTGTAGCACCTTTTTCACCAAATCCTGCTGACAACATAGGTTTGTTTTCTGTATAGCTCTATAAGAGCTAGAGTGTTTTCATTTTCTGTGGGTAATGTTCATAAAAGTCTTTTGTCAAATTTCTCAGTACCGAAAAAATACTTAACAACTTCTTTCTGCCTGATCAACGGCATGGCAGGTCCATTTCTTGTAGCTCTAGCTGAGGACATGGGTGAAAATCTCATCTGGACCCTCATATCTCTAGGTTTGTGTTGTGGCCTAGATAGGAACAGATGAGAACTCAGAAAGGTCCTTGGGAAAAAAAATGACATACAGAAAGCAATTAAGTCATAAGCTGAAAAAAGAAAATAAACTCAGCATGTGTAACGTTTACAGATAATTTACCATTTCAGTTTTGGTTATTTGTGGCTGAAGTTCTCTGGTAATGCATGTTTCCTACAGCACAATTTTTTCGATAATTAGAATAGTCTTTTCTTCAAACCAAATTTCTCTTAGCGTGCATTACAATTGGAACAGCCGCAGCAAAGTACTTAAAGGTAAAACCAGCATCTTGTCTTCTTATTTTTGTTTCTTGTTGCTTCTAAAAACTCACTGTGTTTTCAGAGTCCGTCACTGATGTGTTGTCAGAAATACTGCTGTCTGCTTTCAGTGAGTTGCACACTGTTCTGACTACAGATGTTATTTTTTGGCATTATTGTCAACATATTCAGTTATATAGCTTTAGATTGCAAATTGTTGTTTCCCCCCCACCCAGTTTTCTCATGACATACACCCACTAATTCCAGACACTCCTGTCTGGGATAACATTGCAACTACAAAACCTTAGCTAAGGCTAAAGCGGCTCTTTTCCCTTCCCACAGGACTCAGCTTCAGCTTCCTATGTGGAACTGATTGAAAAAATTCTGCCAGAAAATATATTTTGACAAAACCCCCGAACCTTTGACCAAAAGAAATATGGGAAAAATATCTTATTTCCACTGGAAAATGCAGATTTCTACTGAAAGTCAAAAAAACTGGGTTGATAACTTCGAGTCAGAAGTGTCCCAGGACCACCATGTCCTCCTAGCGAGTAATGTGCAGTGTGGGAGATGCGTCCAGGGAGCTGTTTCTGTCAAAATAGTGAGGCATTTGAACTAAAAATCCCATTCAGTAATGTAGCAGCACTTCCAAATACAGTCTGGGAAGCATTTTTGGCCAAAACATGTCAGAATTTGGGGGTGAAGGTGGAAATTTGAATGAGGGGAGAAGGACAATTTAGAAAAAAATTCAGTGGTAGACTTTTAGATTTTCCTCTATGTGCATTGAAGGAAACAACCACACGGGCACCCTCCTACTCACACAACACAAGCACATGCACACCCCACCCCCTATTTTCTGGCCATTTCTACTACTATTTTACAGGATAGCTTTTCGTAAAGAAGTTTAAATGAGGGAAACATGGTTGCAGTCATTTTTTCTGAGCATAAATAAAGCTGGCTTATTTCTGATGAGGTTTTCATAATTCCACTCCTTTGTGGATTCTGAGGCTGTGTGAATGCACTCAAAAGCAGATGATGCTACAAACTGATTAAAAAAATAGCATATATTGTAGGTATACATTGCTTGAAATATGATGGACTTCAAATGACAAATTCTTGCTATTTTATTTGTGAGTCGGAAAAGAACAGATATAGACGGCAAAACTAGAGAAGTACCTAATCAGCAAAGGGAATTTTGTCGGTTTTGTGTGCTTTGTTTAATGTAAAGATTGGTGGTGTTTTCTTCCAGTTGGTCTCAGCATTTCTTTTCTTGGTGTACAGCCTGTGCAGGATGAAAATGAAAGTGCAAAATGTGAGTTCAGTACATTCTGGAAGTCCCCAGAAGCTGTCCCTGAGCACATCTGTGTGCTGGAAGCAGACTTTTACAGTCACTTCATCTCAAGCAGCACTAGTGGGCACGGTGCATTTCCCACTCTGACTTCCTTAATTGGCTTTACCCGTAAATTTACACAGTTATCTCTAGAACACATAAAACAGAGCAGAAAATTGAATTCATAAAAAAATATTATTTTGCCCAGTAGAGTAGCACTTGAAATATGAAATATTTCTTTCTTTACAGTAATGGACTACTTCTGAGGGAACCACATTTCTCGGGATTAAAATAATAACTTTTTCCGCTGGTTCTAATGTTAAGAGTCTTTATACTTCCAACTGACAGAGTGTGTATTTGATGGATTTTTTAAAATTTATAACTCAGAGTATGACTTGTGTGTGCTCTTCTTTATGATTCTGGACAGGAATGAAAATAATTGTTTCTACCTGACAGCCAATCAGTCAAAAATAAAATAGCTTCAGCATAAACAAAGCAAGGATAAGGGATTTTGATTTGGAAGATATACAAATGTCTAACTTATCTTCCAGTTACTTCTGTGAACAGCCATGAGAGGAACTATTCTCCTGGAGGGTATCAGCTCCACATCTTGTTGTAGTGCAAAAGTTGAACTAGCAGATGTTTTCGGGCATTCAAAAAATTACATGGTACTAGAATTAAGTGAAGATTTTAGGCAAATTCCAGAAGTGATCTTTTACATGAGCTAAATGTACTGTCTTCTCATCTCTGGTAAGTTTAGACACACAGTGCATCCATTTGCAGATAATAAAAGTAGAACATGTCATAATGTTTTACAGATTTCTAGAGGATGCAGGGTAATGCACATTTTTGGTATCACTCGTCAGTTACTTTTGTAGTCATGGGCATAATACATCAGTGTAGAAAGATGTACAATTCCTTATCCTTCCTAAATTTGCTTTGGCTTATGGTACTTCAGATAACACAGTACACAAAACAATTTTGTACCGTATTTACAGAGCTGTATTTAAGACACTGGTCTCAAGAGCCCTTATCTCCTCTTGCACTGGTGGCTGGAAGTAGTAATACAGACCAGAGAATCTATTCAGATAATTTTACTTTTTCTGTTTTCACCTTCTCTTCCGACTTCGTTTCCCCACATGCTGTAGCACTGTGAGAACAGCAGTTGCAACATGAATTAGGGCAACGCATGCAAAGATTTCAGGCTAGCAAAACAGATAGAGAATGTGCGTGTGTTGAAGCTGTAGGAGAAGAGGGAGTACTCAGGGATATTTGGTAACACACTGACTGACACCTGTGGAGAGAGAGGATCTGGCCTGCTTACGATATCCTGTCTCTGTCTTGTAACAGGGAACACATCCAGTCAGCTCTCTTCACTGGGGAGAGTGCAGGTAGCACTAAAATGCTGTGTGGGGTGTAATGGCAGTTCTCTTATTTTGTATTGTAGTGATAATGGTTTTCTCTTTCAGACACTTCACAGAGCACAAAGTTCAAGTGAAAGGAATGATTGCTTCTAAATATCTTACTTTATTGGGGAATATTTTACAGACAGAGCAGGCAGTTCTGTTTAAATAAATTCTATCCCTAGTAGAATTTAGGATCCATGAGAACTTTTGGAGCAAATGATTTTTTTGTTATAAATTGCAATCTGTCACCTTATCTAGAAGTGTAGTACTTGGGAAACTTCATGTTCTGCTGGATCTTTATGCAAGAACAGTAACATGGTGTCACCTCTGCCTTTTCTTTGCAGATTTTTTAAATACAGCGACTAGAGCTGGGCTTTAGTCTGCAGGCTGACAGAAAACAGGAGAAAGTTTCACACAACAGTAATGGTTTATAAGTTAGTTTTTCAATGGGGCTTCCCACATGCTGAATGTACATTCAGTCTCATGGCAAACATCGGGTCTGTTCCGTAAATTAAACCAAGATGCAGGGTTCATGTCACAGTGAGTTTAGAGGCAATACAGGCTCGATGTATCCTTGCTCCTCCTTCCTCCCTCCTTAGGCTGCACTGTGGAGGGACTCATAGCCATAATTTGATGGCAGGAACAAGTGGGTGGGGATGGGAAAGAGGCAAGGATACCTCCAGAACACTGGCCTACTGACTTGGAGCCTTGAATTAATGATATTGATACTCTTCAACCATGTTGTGAAGCAGCAGGAGTGAAGGAAGCATCCTCCTGTCCCAAGACCACTTTTCAGGCTGAGCTTAAAAAGAGTTTTTCATTGATTATCCTGAGGTCAGAGCTAAGACCAGAGAAACTGCAGGAAGCCGTTCGGAAATGTTCAGTCACTGGGCTGATGGGTACAGCTGCACTCTCTTTGGTGACAGAGCTGGTTCATGTATTTCCATGCCATCCCATCAGTTGTTTGTGGGGACCCACCATTGCACTAGTGCCTGAAATGGGTGTGTGGGTGTGCCCAGCGGTATTGCCAAGCCAACCGTGAAGAGCTGTGCATAACCTGAAAATGTACCGAGGGTTCTTCTTGTTTGATTCTGAGCTGGCAGAAGTTCTAGCCCCTGCTTAGTTTTGCTACTCTATGGGTTTAGTTGTTTTTCAGTAAGTAGAGATTTTCTGATAGTCCTAAGGTGTCAAGAGCTGTTGCAGCAAGTTGAACTGTGAGTTTATGACCCTCTGCAAAGCCTGGAGTGGCTCCTTGGTGAAATAGGCCCTCAGACTTCTTCATGCTCTAGGGTGACTTCAGTCTGGATGTCAAGTGTGGGAGCAGCCTTTATCTTCCCAAGATTCAGCAGTCTGTAGCCAATAAATATGAAAGTTCTGGCTGATATCACCTCTTTTAAAGAAGGAACATTAAAGCTATCATGTAGAAGTTACGCATGCCTGAGGTGGCTTTGTTCAGGGGATATCTGACACACAAGACATGGCCTCTTCCAGAAAAGAAGGGACATTACAACTACTTTTTCTGCATGAAGTTCAGGGGGCTTCTCACCTCCCATAACAAAGAGGAGACAAGCAGGAAGCTTGTAATTACAACTTAGAGAAGGAAGGTGCTGCTGACTCTGTTTCTGTGCACATTCAGTTGTCAATGTAAAGAATGAAGGACACGCAGTAGATGAGAGTGAAGTAGCCACATGCACTCCTGGGAATGGCTACAGTGACAGTGACAAGAACAATGTAAGAACTAGTGCAGACAAACAGTTATTGCAGAGAATGGGAAGGACAACTCCTAGTTTCATCCCAGATCTAGAAGAAGACTGGCAGGTTTTCTACCGTAGGTGGGTGGGACAGTACAGTTGTATTGCAGAACTTAACAAATGTTGTCCACAAAATGCCAGCTGGTTGGGGGTGTTGTGGCTGTATTGGAACAGGAATGGCTTGGGATAGAATTGTTATAGAAAAAAGCTGTAAGACTGTGAAAATAGATATTCCATGCTGAAAAAGGATAATGTTAAGAAAACGGTAATAATAAAAAAATCAATGTCAGTGTCTGAAGCCACATTCTGTAGTTTGATGGCTCACTGAACAACCTTTACTACCATTTATGTGCGTGGATGCAGTATGACATTTGATTAATTTTTGTTTTTTCTCCTGCTCTATTCAGCTTGGGTGGAGAGCTGGTTTTTAACATGCAAGCACTGCTGAGGGAGGTTGGGAAATTAGGTTGCTACTAATATACTTCATTTTTTATGTGATTGCCTGGCTTTCTTCTTACAGATGCAACTTTGACACAATAGCCTAGTGACTAATCAGCCTGCCCTATAAAATCAGGGTCTGCAGTGAAAATGATTGGTTCTTCCTGATTCCAACTGGGTTAAAAAACACAACAGGAAAAGAAGGTTGAATAACCCAGACTTTCAGAATATCCACGCAAGATCAAATCCTGTGTAATGAAAAGGAATGGGCAAAGACTTGTGATAGGGATTTGATTCCTTGACCAGCAGGAGGAAAGCCACATCTACTGATTTCCTGGTCTAGCCTTTGTATAGGCATTTCTGCTCAATAGATTATTGCTTGCCTGACATGTTTATCCAATATGAACATAGGATTTATTGCTTTTGTAGTGTGTCTCAGCTCCTAATGTGAAAAGTAGCCTTGATTTATAATTTAAAGAGAAACCTGAGCATTTTTGTATTTCATGTTTAGGAATTGGAAGTCTTGATTTCTTTTCTTAAAAGTGAAACAAAAAACGTAGAAGCAGTAATCCCAGATGAGAAAACATATGTGACTTTGAGTCCTGAACCTGTGAAGCTTTATGGATGTAGCCAAGGCTTCAACCCAAGGCCAACCTCTGGCTTTTAAACTCTGCCTTGCACTGGAAAACCGGAAGAATTTCTGATCTTATGAACTGTTGAGCAGACTCTGTGAAATGACAGTCACAGTTATTTATTTCTGTAAGTTTGCTGTGGGATGTATTGGGCCTGTGGCAATCAGAATGGAGGCAGAAGGTACCTGGTAGAGGGGACTTTGAAGCACATTGTGTGGAGATCTCACTGGGCTGCCTTTGGGATCCTAGCAAGTAGAGCCCATGGTTGTCTATTGTTTAAGAATGCTTTTTCTCCATTCATATGATTTCTGTCTTGTCCTTACCCTCATACTGGCTTTCGTAACTGTCCAGGGAAACTGTAAGACCTTGGAGTGTTTCAAAAGGGTTTTAAAATTTGTTTGTACTTCCAAGTTTGAATACAACACTTGCAGAACACAGTGTTGCTGCATTCTTTCCTGCTCCAGATGAAGTTAAGAAGGCTGCACTGACCAGAGCAAGAAAGTGAAGAGGAAACAAATCCGTAAGAGTGGGATACCTCAGTCTCCTGTCACATCCCCAGTGTGCGTTGGGATGCTAGTAGATCTTTTGCTTTAGATTTAGTGCTTCTCTGTATATGTACTGTTTGATAAGCTCAACATGAGCTGGCAGTGCACACTTGCAGCCCAGAAATCCAGCTCTATCCTGGACTGCATTAAAAGAAGTGTGGCCAGCAGGTGGAGGGAGGTGATTCTCCCCTTCTACTCTGCTCTCATGAGACCCCACCTGGAAGACTGCATCCAGCTCTGGAGTCCCCGACATAAGAAGGACATCATCCTGTTGGAGCGAGTCCAGAGGAGGGCTATGAAGGTGATCAGAGGGCTGAAGCACGTCCCATGTGAGGACAGGCTGAGAGAGTTGGGGTTGTTCAGCCTGGAGAAGAGAAGGTGGTGGGGAGACCTTATCGCAGCCTTCCAGTACTTCAAGGGGGCCTCCAGGAGGGATGGGGAGGCACTCTTCATCAGGGAGTGTAGTGAGAGGATGAGGGGTAATGGCTTTAAGCTGAAAGAGGGTAGATTTAGATTGGATATTAGGAGGAAGTTTTTTACTGTGAGGGTGGTGAGGCACTGGAACAGGTTGTCCAGGGAAGCTGTGGATGCCCCATCCCTGGAGGTGTTCAAGGCCAGGCTGGATGAGGCTCTGAGCAACCTGGTCTAGTGGAAGGTATCCCTGATTGTGGCAGGGGGGTTGGAACTAGATGATCTTCCAACCCCACCATTCTGTGATTCTGTGTTGAAGTGGAAGAGCTATATAATGGTTTCGCAATCTTAGCAATCCCTGCAGAAATGCTGAGACACAGGGGACTAAGGCCATGCTTGGTTGCATGTGTCTCTTAGATCATGGCAGAAGGAGTTGTAAACTAATCCCATGTAGTCCACATGGATATCAAAGGTCCTATAGCTCAGTCAGAACTGGGAGGTTGATACAGAAGTTACAGCATGAGAAATGTTACAGCCTTTGTTACGCAGGTCTATTGTATGATCACAATATCTTGCTGTAATTCATGAAAAGCTACTAATTTCTCCCACTGGAAGCCTGGAGGCTGGGCGGATTTGTAGTCTGATTTGAGAGTGGACGGCACGTTCAGCCCATCTGATAGATTGTGCAATCTGTGGAATTGCAGCTAGGAGCAGAATTACACTTTGCACCTAGAAAATAGGTTCTGTTCAGGGCTTGTTCTCTGGGGAGTAGATTCAAGACACCAGATGCAACTCTTTCTAGTGCATTATGTTTGACAAATTAACTTTTGACCTTTCAATGGTTTTGTACAAATATGTGAGCCTCTGCATCAGTATACAGGATTTCAGGTTATCAGAAGAAGGTATTTTTTCTATTCCTCTTTGGGCTGTTACGCCTTTGCGAGGTACAAAGCAACCTTGATGCATGCAGCAAAAATACATGCTGGGAACCTGTTGTTTTTATATTTCTGCAGTGTAATAACTAGCTTACAAGAAAAGCTCAGGGATGGTGATATGGAAAGAGTCTATTTTAATTTTGATTTCCAGTACTGGACAGTAGAGATTAACTCTCTTATTATTATTTTCAGACTGGATATTTCCATCTGCCCCATGGAGACTACTTCATTGAGCCCATTAAAAAGCATCCACAGAAGAAGGGAACACCCCATCCCCATATTGTCTATGGTGCGAATATCCGTCAAAATGCATTCAGGGGAAGACGGGCGATCTCAACAGAAAAAGAACAAGCATGTGGATTGAATGGTACAAATATTGCTGGATTTCTGCCTATTTGCTTTCTGCAACTTTTCAAGCAGCTTTTATTTTCTGGTGGTGTGTGCCTTTCCTTCTGACAAGCTTTTCCAAATTTCTGTAAAAAGAGATTATGCAAAATGAGAGCATCTCAGTCAAAACACCTTGGGAGCCACCCATCTGGCTTCCTTTCTGAAAACTTATCCCCCTTATGGCTGCTGAAAAATGTTTTTGACACCATTGAGCCTTTCTTCCCTTCACTTCTTTCTCGAGCTGGAATTGTTCAGTGATTTTTGACTTGAATTCTTCAGTAGTTCTGGGATGAAAAAAATTGCAGTCATTATTATTTTTAAAAAACCATTCTCACTCCATGCAAATGCTGTCCTCAACATAAAATGTCCCCCCTCCAATACATAGTTTGTATTTAGGATTTCTAGATTCTCTGTGTTAATTACCAGAATATTGAAAGACTTTTATTTGGTTGTTCTGAAAGTGGAGTGCGAGGCATCAACAGCAAAGTGTTTTTTGTAGAAGCATAAATAAAAATAACTTAAATGTTGGTGCAATAATACTCAGCATCGTGTCTTTTGAGAAAACAAACTAATACTCTATCCTGGAAGGGAAGAGTGTATCTAGAGGGTAGTTGTCATCTCCTGATTACAAAATTAATTCTTTTATTTAGTAAAATCACTTACTTGTTTGACTTCATACCAAAAATGTACAGATCTTGCATTGGTTCTTTGGTGTTTGAGGCCTTCAAGCTGAGCCTGCACCAAACTTTAGCAAAGGTACAGAATTGGAAGGGAGAATGAGTGATAACCTAAATTACATAAGGCCCAAGTTATGCACAGATAGAGCTGCAGAATATGCAGGGGTGTTCTGTCTATTTTTCACAGGGTAATGGTTAAAGAGTAGTTAGTTCTTTTCCAGGGGTGGAAAAAAGGAAGAATGTAGAAATTTTTAGTCCTCAGTTACAACTGCTGCTGAAGTTTTACTGCTGTGTAATATGAATTGATAAATTAAAGAATCAAATAACAACTCAGCCCCAATATATTTCTGGTCAGAGACCTGCTTTGCACTTCCTGCTTGCTGGCCAAGAGAGGTGTGAAGTGATAGCTGGGAGAAACTAGGAAGGCAATGGCTGCGGGGGAACTGTTTGATCTCCTGTGTTACTGAAGGGGAAAGGGGAAACCATAAGAATATAAACCCTGTTCCTTATTATTTTTCATCAAATAAAAATATATCTACTTGTTAGACAAATAATCCTGAAGTTGAAAACCCATGATCATCTAATGTTGATGTCTATTTTGGCTTAAATCTAAAATAGCTCCCTGGTTTTATGTTTCTTCTGATGACTGCTGGGATAAATAAGAGGAATTAGTTTCGATTTTCCCCTGAAAAATGAGGGGATGTTCTTGCCTACTGTGTTCCAGGTTTCTTTTATGGATGAAATAACATCTGTAAGCAATAATTTTAAGTATGGAGAGGAGATAGGAGATACCAGGGATCATGCTGTGTGTTTGCTTTTTGTAGCCTGCTTATTTTCTTTCTACATCTCACTTTTTACCTCTTGTATCTTCTTTCAAAGTCCTGCAGAATGAAACAGAAAAAGACTGGCTGTACCTGGATGCTGGGAAAAATTGAACATAGCTTCCCTGAGATTTCATTGCTTAGACTAGCTAAGTTTGCTCTAATAGGCTTTTGAAATTAAGCCACTTGTCTGATGATGTTAATTCTAATGTGAAAGAACTGTTCATGGTGGTAATAATATGTTCATGATATTCAAGGCTAACGAAGGGAGTGCCTTTTGAATTAACGAAGTAATATACTGTCATATATGTTTCTGTGTTTAACTGACTTGATCAGCCTTTAGAGGTAATGTCTGCTTTTGTTCAGGCGGTGATCTGCTTGACTGTCACAAAAGTTATGTAATCAGTGTGAAAAAGTGCGTAGGGAAATTAAAGCATTTCCTTGATTACATTTTTGCCCTTTGTGTGACAGGATATAACAATCATTGGTTCCTCTAAAGGCCTTTAACTCTTAATTTGTGTGTTATGTTTTGTTATCTCACTTCTGTTGTGGCCCGCTCTTCAAATAGGGTAGGAAAAAGAAAGAAGTCAGAGTCACATCCTGTTCACATTATGCATTGCCAAAGAGCAGTTGCTCTTGTTAGAGGTGAAGTACAGAACAGAAAAGGAAAATGAGTTAATTCTTGCTCTCTGTGCTAAATATATGTGCTACACAGGCTTTGGGTAATGCTTGGTGCATAAATAAATTTTAAAGGTGGTAAGTTGACTCTTCACCCTTTTCAAGACCTCAACCACTTCGTGTTCTTAAGTTTGATGCCAGAAGTCTGGTGCACCCACATGATGTCACAGATGGCTCAGAGTAGTGCCTTTGGGGTCACTTTAAAGGAAAACAATTTCAATTTGCAGTTTACATTTAATTGTAGAAACAAATTCTGTTTTACAGATTAAACTTTTATATTCTCAGCCCTAGCTTTGTCCTCACTGGGCTGGGGAAGATTTGCAGGCTGTATCTCTTGTAGGAGCTGGTTTTCAGAATCAAATATTTTGACCTTGTGGGCTGAGATTCATCATACAGAATGTCTGCTTTTGTTTGTTTGAGCTCTGATTCTGTTTATTTTTTAAAATTAAGCCAAGACGATTGAGTAATTTCTAAGACTTATGCTTGGGAAACCCTTTGTGTGCCCAGACTAAAAAGTAGTGGTGATCTTTTTCTTGTAAAAGTTGAACCACCTGGATGCTTTCAAGTCAGCGCAAAGTTGTGTGGTGATAATAGTATTCTTTTAGTCAGAACTAACCTATCTGTCAGGCAAGGGTTGTGAAGACTAGTTTTATAGGCAAAATCAAAAGAGGGGAATTAGTGTGGGAAGGAGCAGGTACGGGATGCTGACTTCCCATGCAGTCTGTTTCAAGATTATTTTTTTTTTTAATGCAAGGACCATGTTGCCTCTTGGAAGAAGCCCTGTACAGCATGCTCACAACTTCTACTGTGGCAACAACCACATGAATCTGTGGGCTTCAGCCTGCTTGTCATCTGGCTAATCTACATGCAGTAATAACTTTGGCATCAGTTACATTCCTGTGCTTTTGCAATTATTATATTAATTAGTTTATAATTTGCAGTATCCTTAACAGTTTCAGATGTTTGGAGGAAAATAATTGTGATAAATGATGAAAATTAAAACCTAGGTTTGTGCTGTCCACTTCCACTGCTGCTTAGGCAAAGGCCAGATCATTAGCTGCATGCAAAACTGAGTGCTAATCTTGAAAGGAGCATTATGATGCTGTACATTGCAAGCTGCTGTCTTACTGTATGATTTGAAATCTGTGTGAGAAGTAGCAAAAATGATAAATGAGAAGTGCTGCTGAACTTTATAAGTAACTTTTCTAATCATTTGTGCCTATAGAAAAGGAAACTCAATGGTGCTCCAACATATAATTGAAGAGAGGAAGGAACTATCCTCGCTTCTGCAGAATAAGAAAAGATCTATAGCCATTTCTTTCTGTTTGTTTTCATGCAGTCTGACACAAGTTATTTGTTTTAATGAGCTGCAAAACTGAGTAGTTTTGTAAAGTTTGTGAATGAAAATGCTGTGATGTAATGGAGCCCTTCCTGATGCAGCGCTACAGAAGGGACTGATACAATACAAATAGATGGACTTCTTTTTCTTGGACTCGTGAGGTGCTCAGGTTGCTGTCATTTAGAAGGAAGTTAGTTGAGTTTATTCAGACTGCAACCCAGTGAGTGATTGCTACAGTAGGCTGTAATATATAATTAAGGAAAGAAAGGTTTAGGATGTCAAAATAGGTCTCTTGGAATACTGTGAGGGTGGTGAGGCACTGGAACAGGTTTCCCAGAGAAGCTGTGGATGCTCCATCCCTGGAGGTGTTCAAGGCCAGGCTGGATGAGGCTTTGAGCAACCTGGTCTAGTGGAAGGTGTCCCTGCCTATGGCAGGGGGGTTGGAACTAGATGATTTTTAAGGTTACTTCCGACCCGAACCGTTCTGTGATTCTGTTAATACTTCACTGGAGCTTTAGGTGTGCAGAAGTTGTCATATGCTTTGCCTTCATTCTGGCATTGAAAAGATTGATCGATGAGTTCCACACAGATCAGAAATGTTTGAGTTGTACGTGGACCTCCAACTCTTACCTGAAGAACAGTTATAAATCTTATAACTGAAAATTATGCATTTGGAGCAATTTTGCATTGGAGCTCTGATGGGGTGAGGCTGGAGTGGGAGGGAGGAGAGAGAGGCTGGGTGCTGTGTGAAATGAGTAGAAGGGTGAGGGGAACTCAGTTGAGCAACATCATCTGTGCAAAACTGTTTTTTCAGTCTTTTGAATGATGTCTTGGTGGCATAGTTTATTTAACAGGTGACTGGAATGCCATTAAGCTGTTTCAGATAATAATTACCTGTTGTTCTTTCTAAAGTTTGTGTATGAGTGCAGGATTTTATTAAATCGCGGTCTTGCTTTTTTGGTGATTAACTTGATACTGCAGAGGATTCGCTCCTATTTTCCCATCTGCAAGTGTACAGCATAAACTGTTAGTTTTGGCTTTTGACAGTGAAGTCCTTTGTTTAACCATTTGGAAGAGGCAGGGAATAAAATCTCAGGACGCTGTTTTATTCTCAAAGGATAGCCTATCTTTTTTTGGAAGAACATTGTGGCCAATGTAAGCAGGCTAGCTTGCTGACAGAACCCCTGGTACATGCTGTGTAGCTTCCGTATCTTTTAAAGAATTAATGCTGACATTTTTCCAGTATTTGTTTATCTTGTATTTAACCACAGCAATTACTATTCAGCTTAATTTACTTAGTTTCTCTAAACCACAGAGGTTATTATTCTTAGGATGGTAAATTCACACATTGAATTGTGGTAGCTGAGATTAATTCAAGGTAGAGAGAAGAGCATATTTCTCCCTGCAGTCCTCTGCTTTCTGCGACCAGGCTCTACTAAACTGTGTAAAAGATGCTTGCCATGAAAAAAGAGTGAGTCAGAATGACCTCTGTTTTAAAGAAGGAACAACAAAGCAAACAGCCTGCAGGAGTACATGGACTATCTCACACCTCTGGAACAGTTTACATTGAACTGAAAGCAATGAGTGCCTGCTTGTGCAGACAGCAGGGGATTCAAAATTTCAGCGGTGAGGTACCTGGGAAACAAAGACAAGATAGCTGATTTGTTCTAGCAGTGGATGAAACAATTGCTGCTAACTGGTTTCAAGAGATTTCCCCCTCCCCCAGACAAGCTCATGAAATGAAAGCAGAAGATTCTTTCTTTCAGGTTTCAGGAAGACTTTTTTTTTCCAGTTTCTCTGTGCAGTTTGTTAGAAGCTAAGCAGAAATAATAGACTTTTTTCATTGTCTTGTGCTTTCCTTTTCCAGAAAAGGAAGAGTCCTCTTCTGTTTTTAAAACCTCTGGATTCTGTGCTGGGGAGATAAGAATCCTTCAACTTTGAGGTTCTAACATCTGGAAGACGTCTGTGTTCATTTCACTTTGCTGTGAAAAATCCTATTACTTCTAAAAAGTGAGCAGATGCAAATGTGTAGCCTTGCTAAACCATAAAAGAACTGTAGGTTTCATTAGCATGCATGTGTTTCATAGATATGTTCACTGTTACTTGAACTTTAGGTTGTAAGGACACAGAATAAAGTTCTTTTGCCTTAACTGGAGCAGCCTAGCAATTAAATACTTGAGTTTAAGCTAGTTGTATTACAAGCTGACTCCTTTTATAGTTAGTGGAGTAGAACAGTTGTTGTCAAAGACTGGTTCATCCTATGCTAAGATGTTGTCTTTGACTCTTGGGATGAATTATCCTTGGGAGCTGCTTAGGCTGTAGTTAGAGTCAGTAGAAGTATTGGTAGAGGAGAAAGGAATAAAGCACTGTATTTTGCACAGTTCTTCCTCTTCAGTTAAATGAGTGCAGTGTCAAAACTAGAACTTTCCCCAAGTGGATCCAATGTCTGTGCTGAGCAAGGGCCAGAGAAAACTCAACACTGGCAGAGTGCTTTCTTGTAGTTTAAAGCCATTTTCTGGATGACATGTGACACATAACATGTGGGATAACACTAACCTTGAGCAACTGTAAACTTTATTTCCACGGTTGAAACAGGAAACCCAGAAAGCTGCATTTAGGAAATATTTTTGTTACAGGACTTTGAAAATTTGCTCAGAACACTTGACCCGTTAATGGAGTAGTATTGGCAAAGCTCTTCAGCCTTTGGTCTGGTTGATGCCAGATTTCTGAGTCACACTGAACTCTCTGTGAACTTTCTAGAGAGAAACTACAATTGCCTTATTATTTTTGGGCAGATCACAGTTTTCTAATTCTTCTGAGAAATGCTGGACTTGTGCTGTGAGGCTAATGCACTGATATGGGCTCAGTGTTCACAATTAGTTTCTCCAAAGTCTGCATGTCCCTGATGAGCCTCTGGCAGCCTTCTATCGTATGTGGCCCACTTTAAACAGGTGTCTGAGCACAATTTTTCTGCATGAAGCACAGTGTCCTTGCAGCTTATCCACTTCTTGCGTGAGGCTGGTGTTCTTCACTTCATGCTCTCATCAGCTGATTGAGCTTGGACACATTTTGTGTACTTAGAGAGACTCCTCTGGATGAATTGTACTTCAAAGGAGATCATACTACTCCTTGCAGCATGGATTTTAGCTTTATGGTTAGGGAATGAGGCAAACTGTGTAATTTAGGAGGTTATAAGATATTTTTGTATCTACCACAACTTCACCTATAACTGTAGGGTCTTGTGTTTAGGGAGAAGTGGGACCGTATCTGAACTTACCCACTCCACACATAGTTACACAGTAGCATGTTCTGGGGTGCACAGATCCTATTTTGCACTCCTAATTATCTGCTGAGTGTAGGTAGGATGGAGTTCTCAACTCCTGTGATGGGTGCTTCTGGGGTCCATTGTTGTAGTGAATTTCTGGCAATATTGAGTAGCTTGGAATGTGGTGTTTAGCAGACACAATTTCACTAGACATCAGTCTGCAAAGGGCATCCTTTGGAGTCCAAGTTGTCATTTCTGACACAGGTCTTTGTATCTGAACTGTTTTTACATTCAATTCCTGAAAACAAAGATTTGCCTCAAGACAGATTTAGTAAGCTAGTAGACTTGCTAGCTGGATTTGATTTGTTGTGAAAGACTTCTAGTAGGGTGAGGTTTGTTCCTCAGTTCCATGGTGCTTATGTAAAGATTACCTGTTGCAGGGTATCTTTGCAAATAATACCTCTTTACTGCGTGTTATTTCTGAACTGTCCAGAAAAAGCTGTATGTGAGTAACAGACTGGAGGGACATTATTCGCTTAAAGTTCATACAAAATTACACACACTTTTTTCCTGGAAAAAGGAATTGTCTGACAGAAGTAGGCATCCACCTTAATTGAAACAAAAAGGTGGCCAGAAGTTTGCTGTGATAAAACTTATAGAGAATGTTTTTAGTTGATGCCCTTAAATACCACATTTGCTCGAACACTTTGTGGAACTGTTTGTTACATGTGGAGGTTTCTATATGGAAGAGCATAGAACTGATTTTTTCCATGATCAATTCTACACTTTCTGCTTTTCTTCTCTTGCAAATATTCAACTTAAGCTTACTTCAGCAAACAACATGTGATCAGGTGGCATAACTGAAAAACTACATATTCCTTTCCTCTTTAAAAACCTAATGATGAAGTCTTTGTGCATGTAAATCAGACTGTTAAAATAGAGAAAATTTCTTCTAAACTGTTCTAATCAGTCTCAAGAAGCACTGCCCCAATAGGAATCTTTTTGCAAAATAGAAGATCCAAAGCCTTGATGTCCTGTATTCATTTCTTCCCCAGAAAGGTCTAATTCCATGCTGTCTCTGCTTTGTACTTATTTTTTTTTAAAGTATTTTCCAGTATTTTACTCAGCTGCAAAACAGTGTTTGAGTTAAATCTGCAGAGAGAGATATTTTTTTATTTTAAATATTTTTCAACCACAGTTAAAACACAGCCTCAGTGTGAGTCTTCCACTCTGCCAAAGTTAGAATTAGCAGCAAATTTCTTGCCTGCCTGAGCTATAAAACAAGCTGAAACGAGTTCCTTCCCCTCTGATCTGCACTGCTGTCTGTTGAGCCCCCAGTCTGGATTCCCCTCAGCTCTGTGGAAGTTTAGGTTTGGATCAAAGTCTCCTTTCAGGTGCTGTAGTTTTAACAAGGGACCATTCCTTACATTTTCTCTATTATTTGCCTGACATTCTCTAGGTAAAATATACACCGAAGCGCTCTCTGCTTTATAGTATTTTCTGTTCAATGTCCCACTTGCATCCATTGCCCATCATAGAATCATAGAATCATAGAA
>NW_010110403.1:13433-15321 GCF_000699245.1 Pterocles gutturalis | reverse complement strand
ACTGCCATGACTTCTCAGATAGGATAGATAGTGGCTGAGAAATTGTGTCTGCTAGTTCCCTCAGGACCCGTGGATGCATCTCATCAGGTCCCATGGACTTGTGCACCTATAGGTTTTTTAGATGGTCTTGATGGTGGTTCTTCATTCTCCCAGTCCCTGCCTTTGCCTTCTGTGATTTGAACAGTATGGCTCAAGCCCTCTCCAGTGAAGACTGAGGTAAAGAACTCATTGAGTATCTCAGCCTTCTCAATATCCTGGGTAACCAGGTCTCCTGTTTCCTTCTGGAGAGGGCCCACATTTTCTCTAGTCTTTCTTTTATCACTGACATACCTATAGAAGCATTTCTTGTTGCCTTTTACGTCCCTGGCCAGATTTAGCTTTCCTGACCTGATCCCTGGCTGCACAGACAATTTATCTGTATTCGTCCCAGGCTACCTGTCCTGGCTTCCACCCTCTCTAGGTTTCTTTTTTGAGTTTAAGTTTGTCCAGGAGTTCCTTGTTCATCCATGCAGTCCTCTTGGCATTTTTGCCTGACTTCCTCTTTGCTGGGATGCATCGCTCCTGGGCCTGGAGGAGGTGATCCTTGAATATTAACCAGCTTTTTTGCCCCACCCTTACCTCCAGGGCTTAGTCCCATGGTTCTCCACTGAGCAGATTCCTGAAGAGGTCAAAGTCTGCTCTCCTGAAGTCCAGGGTCATCAGTTTGCTATGCAGCCTTCTCACTGCACTAAAGATCTTGAACTGGAGTTCAAGATCATTTTCATGGTGACCATTTTGTGGTCACTACAGACAAGGTGTCCCTTGAGTTTCACATTCCCCACCAGCCCTTCCTTGCTGGTGAGAACAAGGTCCAGCATAGCACCTCTCCTTGTTGGCTCCTCTGTCACTTGGAGGAGGAAGTTATCATCAACATACTCTAGAAACCTTCTTGATTGCTTATACCCTGCTGTGTTGTCTCTCCAACAGATATCAGGGTGGCTGAAGTCCCCCATGAGGACCAGTGCTTGTGAATGCGAGGCTGTGCCTATCTGCCTATAGAGGATCTCATCCGCTCGCTCTTCCTGATCTGGTGGCCTCTAGCAGACCCCCACTATAATGTCCCCTGTCCCTGCCCTCCCTTTAATCAACAAGTGATCTAGAACGTGGTGTAGAACCACCTCCCCCACCAAAACCCCCCACTCCAGAATTGGTACCCTCACCAACTGTGCCAACATCGCCCCAGCTCTACAAACAACGTACTGGAAAGAACTCGCTGCCTGTCCAAGGCCCTGAGAAGGGAAGCCCTTGCCATGGCTCAAACCCCTGCCTTGTCAAAAGGCAACAGGCAATCATCCTCTCCCTTGCTGACAAGAAGAAGCCAAGAACAATGCACCAAAGGCTTTATTCCCCTCACTAACCAAGGACAAACTTTTGCTTCACAAGGCCAGCATCCCCAGTGCAAAGGCACCAACAAAAAGTTCAGACAAACTTAAGCCAATACAGGGGCTGTACCACCACCCACCCAATTAGTTGACAGGGTTCATGCTACCCTTCCCCCTCTTATTAAGGTGAGACCCCTCTCTGCTTTCTATGCTAATTAAGGCCCATTTCTTCCTATGTTAATTGGGGAAAGATAGGCAATAGGCGGAGACCTTTTGTCAATGAAAGGTGAGTAAGGCTGTGCCCAGCACCTGAGGACTCTCAAGATGCTGACAGACTCCTCAAGAACACACTCATCCCAGGATCCAAAGGCTAGTGAAAAAAATCCTTTCTGACTCTCTGAAAACTTTTCTCTCTTCTCTCCTTTTCCTTTCTCTTTGCTCTTCAAGTATCTCTTGATTTCACTCTCTGGCACATAAGGGAACAACTGAAAAGTTTTATGCCTGTTCCTTCGGGGGCTTGTTCAGCA
>NW_010110403.1:0-13413 GCF_000699245.1 Pterocles gutturalis | reverse complement strand
AGATAAGTGATTGCTTGTTTTAATACTGATAAGTGATTGCAAGTTTTGTAAGTGGTTGTGGGTTTTTAGTATTGTTGGTAGTTGTGCTGTTGTTACATCGTTATCACATTGTTGTAAGTATTTTACAATGTTTGGTTTTTGTTCTCATCCGCCTTATTAAGAGAGAGTTCCAGAAGCTGGCTCTTCTCATGGTTTTTGTGATTTACAGCCAAAATTTATTCACAGAATGGTTTGTTTTTGTGCCAACACGGTCCATTACCTCAAAAAGTCTTTTTGATTGATCTACAATGAGCAGTCAGATGTCTTCTCAGCCTTCATTTTGCCAGAGTAAGTGAGATGAGCTCTTCCCATTTACTCTGACACAATCCATCTAGAAGTCTTTTCTGCTTCTCTTTGGGTTAATTTTTGTGGAGCACAGACGGCTACAACTATGTGGACTTTTCCCACTGGTGTTTCACCTGGGCCTGTGGGTTGGCATGCAGCAGTCTGATAGCACTTGCTGGCCAAACCCCACTTCCTATGTATTGTTGATACTAGCAAAAATAATCAGTATAAACCACATGTTGGATTTGACAGGACTTTTAATACATTTCATTAGAAGGGCCCAGCTTATTATGTGGCACTTTTTTGTATTCGTACAGTGATAATGCCAAGATGAGGAACCAGAATGCACTGGCCCACGCGAGTAGTGCTGTTTATAGCTAGGTCTGAAAGAATCAGTACCCCCAATGTGTGATGGTGAGTGGCTTTCTACCCAAGGGCTGGCCACGTTGGGTTCCTTTCAGAAAGTGATAACTCTCCCCATTCACTTGTAGGAGACCTAGGACTCATAAAAACTGCCTTCCTATGGCCACAAAGCTTATTTTAGACTTTGGTTGAAAGAAGTGTTTAAGGACAATTAGACCCCGAGTAGTCTTAGGCAGAAGCGTAACATTCCCTGTGCAATGTGTTGCTTTAAACCAGAACAGCTTAACAGCAAGAGGAAGAAAAGAGTCAACTTCCCTCCCTCACAAGCTCCAGTGTTACATGTACCTGCTATGTATTTGTCAGGTTACCTGTTACAATTAGGAAGATTCATCACAGTCACAAAATCCAACCTGGCAATTTGCATGAATTACCACCAAGAGCACTCTATGGTACCTGAAGAAATAGAAAAAGAAACATGGATTCAGTGTAGAACAGCAGAAGAAAATGTGAGGGACTGAAGGACCTGGAATAGCAGCTAAGGACTACAGCTACTGCAGCTGGAGTTCTTTAGAAATGCATCAGACAGAGGGATTAAAGGAGAACTTTGTCTCTTCAAAAAGAAAAGTTTCTAAAGAGAAAGGTGGGCAAAAGCTAGCCACTCTTTTTTTCCAGTAACCGCAGGCCAGAGGCAGTGGATATTATTTAATAACCTACAATTAAAGAAGAGCAGTCTAATTACCAGTTTGGACTAAAAAAAATCAAGAGACTCTTTGAAAGTATGAAATTCTGAGAGGATTAATTGCCTGTGAAATACCCAAAACAGACATTCATCTAATATTTGTAAAAAACCCCATGCATTTTGCCTTTTTTTATGGGATCCTAATTTGAGATCAGATTTCAGCACAGAGACCAAAACTGGGAGAGAAGCATCGTATGAGATTCTGATTTGTGTTGAGATGCAGCAGTGTTAGTTGCCAGGCTGCAGAACAGTCTTGGATGAGAATGCAAGTTTTAGAAAGAAGAGAGGTGATGGCACAGTAGACTGGGGTTGTGGGTTTTTAGTATAAAAAAACCAAAACAAAACAAAAAAAAAAACAAAACAAGAAAAGGATTGACAATGTAGAAAAAAAACTTCAAGAAGTCAATTATCATGTGGAGTGAAATTGCAAGAAATAATGTGAAAGTTTACACTTGAAGGAAAACATGGGGAACTAAACAATGCCTGGCCTTCAATAGAGCTACTACTTTGACAAGAAACAAAACTATCTGTGGGAAGCTGTACCTAAAAAATTAAGTATAAGTATTCTGCACATGAAGAAGATTGTTCTGTGGAAATTGCTCAGATAGAGAGCTATTTCAGATGGCTGAAATAGCCCCTAGAACATGAATGGAATTGTTGTTGCTTATAAATTAGATATTGATACCCACGTCAATATGAAATCTTAAGTCAATTGGAATACAAACTAAAAAGCCCAAGTTGTGCAGTGACAAAAACTCAGTTCTGTAACAGCTGTATACAGACTAAATGTGATTGCAAAGCAGTCTCTTGAAAATATAGAATTTTACTTATTATTGAGGGGGACAGAAGATGGAAATGTGTGTAGTACTTCATCTCGCAGGGAGAATATATAAGCTAGAAGGCCAAAAGCACTTAGAGGTAGAAAGAAAAACATAGGTTAAAAAAAACCAAACAGCCAAAACCAAATGACAAACTAAATGAAGATACAGACAGCAAAGAAAAAAATTATAAGAAAGCAATTTTCACAAAGAAAAAATAAAACTAAAATAGGCATTGCAGTTGTAAGAGAACACTAAGGAAAAGGTAGAACAAAGATAGAAGTTGTTAAACACACATGCATGATTAAGGAAACTTTCTATCCGTGATCATAATATCCATTATATGTTTCGGAGATTTTAGATACAAACGTCCATTACAAAGGAGAAAAATGACCCAGTTCTCTCAGTGCACATTTACAACTGATTATACAAAGACCTAAACTGCAACCTGTTAAAAATTTCTTGTCCATAGGGAACTCCCTATGGTATGTTGTCAAGACACTGTTTCCTAGGTCCCTTTGATAAAAATGGACATAAAAGCACTTTTCCACCTCAAAGAATTAATGAAATAAAGAGTACTTCACAATGTTTAACATACATATGCTACTTCAATGAGGCCAATGCACACATCTTACCTAGCTAGACTTGGCAGTCTGTACTGGACAGAAAATTTATGGTAAGGACTAACGGAATAAGCCACTTTGAACAATTGGCGTGCCCTTCATTCTAAATTAATGGGGACTGTGCTTTGGCTTGGTTCACCTGCTGATTTTGAATATGATGGGTGAGTTTCTATCACAGTTCAACTTTATCCAAAACCGAGCTGTGTACACTTTTTTCAGTTAAACTTTTTTTAGTGTTTGCCTTTTGTGCTTTCCTGCAGTTAGTATTTTCTGAGAGCTGTGGTCTACTGAATGCCCACGGAAATTTCTTGAGCAGGTAGGCTACTTCTGTGTCATGGTATTTGAGAGTGCTTCTTGCTTCCCTAGGCTCATAAGCAGATGCAGTCCAAATGCCACAGCTGTACTGGGGCAGGCACCGTTCCCTTGTCCCCACAACTCTCAGACCTAGTTCCCATGCCAAGGAAAGCTCAAGCCCAGAGCCTGAGCATGAGCCATGGCATGTTGCAGCCGGGCGTTGGTCTGAATGCTCTGTAGAGCAGGACCCTGGGGCATGCCAAGGCATGCATGGGAATGTAAATATAGACACAGCCATAGATAATATGAGAACTGAATGCCTTTAAGTTTTTTGGCTTCCTTTGAAGTCAATGGGAATTTGCCTGAATAAGGTATTCATAAAAATGGAACAAAAGTGTTCAGTTTTGGCCTGTTAGGACATGGGTGCCAATAGTAAATGCCTTATTGCCAAAATCATAAGCAGCTAAATATTTGGGGATTAAGATTACTCCACCCAATGGCTCGCTTGTTAAAGCATTCACAGGGAGGTAGAAAATGGGAGCCCAGATGTCCTCTCCTGTCTCTTGGGTGGATGCTTCAGCTACTGAGCTGTACCAAGTGGTGCCTTTAACTCTTTGTTCTCTCCTTTTCCTTCCTCCCTTCCCGCTTTTTACTCTGTCCTTGTCAAATACTTTAACAAGCCCACCAAAACAACATCTGGAATCTGAACTGCGGACAGATCCTCCCCTGAGAGATTTAAATCCCAGAGCTTGTCAGGGATTAGTATACTTCTTTTTCTGTAGTGTTGCCCACTGGCTAGTTGAGAGCAGTTCCTGGAAGACTGTTGTGAGTTCCTCTTGTGGGTGACTGACTTCCCCTATATGTTATACAGGGAACTCAGATCTTAACTTTTGTCTGCATCAGCTGTGTTTGAAATCATAAATATTGATATTATAGTAATATTTAGAGCTTATAGCTAATATATACATGCAGTATGTGTAGATAATACAGCTGTATACCTATCTAGAATGTACAAGTGGTTTATTGAAGGATGCGTTGCTGTTAGTACATCAGTAATTGTTATATATGGCTTTAATGTTATTAAGAGAAACACAGCTAGGTGTGAGACATTAAATTGGGTTTCTCCATATACAGCTGTCTGTTAAATATTCCACACAGCAGCTATTGTGCATATGTTCTTCCCTAAGTGGTCATTTTGAATGGCTAGTAGTTCAGCAGTTATTGACAGGTTGCTTCCTTGCCTAAAAATAGACGACTGTGTGGATCCTTTTACACAGCGGGTATTCAAGTAATAATGAAAGTGATTGATGAGAAAAAGCTTGCTTTCTACTCTTCTGTCATCAACAACCTATTGGGATCAAGAGAACACTGGGATAGAAATTAATCTTCCTGGAGTTATTCTAAACAGTCAACTGATGGGAGATTTCTTTGATCTCATTCAGCTGAAATTGATTAATTCTGTTAATTACTCTGTTTGAACTGAGTTAGCAGGAATTTTCTGCGTGTTGCAGCATCCTTGATGATTCGTCTTCTTGCACGCCAAACAAGTAAACTTGGTAAAGAATTTGAAGGGAGGTGGTGTCAGCGTAGTGTTTACTGACTAAGATTGATGATGACTATCAGGGATAAATATCTGCAGAAGTGATCAGATGTAATTTGTTTCTGTACTTGGATTTTTCATTGAAACTGTCATTGGTTAAAATGCATAAACAGTCCTTGGAGCAGGAAGTCATATCTTCCTCTGCCAAGTGAATACATAATCACTAAACTAGGAATGTTTTCTCTCCTTCTCCCTCTGTCCTTTTCCCACCTCATGAATCCTGAATTCTACAGGAAGAACTGGGATTGCATTAGCGTTCTTTAGTGCCTGCTGGATTATGGGATTGCCATAAATCTGAGGAGGTCCCTTGAATCTCATGCCATCTCCTTACTGCCCTGATGCCTGCTGAGCAGGTTCTGATTAACTCTGATAGTGGGGGACTAATCTACCTGGAGTACGTTTTCTCCTGTAAGCAGACTGAATCTTAAAGCTAGAGGAGACACTTGCGGGGCTTGGGACTGTAAGAATGGGCTGACATACACTGAAGGATTTGCCCACAGACTGAGGAGATGGCTCCTTAAGGTTTGTCAGCTCTCCTGAAATCCATTTTTGCTCTAACTAGCATTCAGTCAAAAATAAAAATAATTTATTATACTCAAATGTTGAGATAAAAAAATAAATCAATGACTATATCTGGAGAGAGGTATGAGAAATGAAACAATAAAACTTGTTGTAGCTATGTCTCATTCTAGTTAGGCTTCAAGGTGATTTGTTTTTCCCATGTAGCTAGTATGCACTTCAAGCCAAAATAATTTCCGAAATAATTGCCACAGTCCTCTGGTGCTGGGATCCAGTTCTCTTGCATCTTGGCTGCCATGGGTTAGTCTTTGCTCTATAAAAATGCCTTTGGAGTGCCCTTCTGTGACAACGTAGGCTCAGCTGGAAGTCAGCAGCTAACTGACTCTGAAGAAACCCTTTATGCAAGAGGAAGGTAAAACACAATGGCAAGCTCAGTGATTGCTCTGGGGGAAAACTGGTCACTTACCTGTTTTCAGCAAAATTCTTTTTGCTGATGGCAAGGGAGGTTAAAATTTCTAAAACCCCATGTAAGTATATTACTATTTATAACACTCAAGTGTAAATCTTATTTTACACAAATATGTAAGTGAGAACAACAAATACAGCTCAGTGATATTCCCTAGAGACCAGACGCAATCACAGGACAGAGAACTTGAGTCTGGTAATGTATTAGCATCAGTGACTTTTAAGTGTGGCTTGCTGGAACTGTGGGAGTCCCAGTGACAGGCTCCCTCCAGGATAGTGAAAGATGTGGATTCAGATTCCTTTATGCAGAAGAAATAGAGCCCTTTTCCCCCATATCCTGAGAGACTCTTCCAATCATTGCACTAATGCATAAAACCTGGTGGAGGCATTCCTTTTATTTATGTTTTAAAAGTGGTGACCATCCCTACATTTCACATAAAGTTTGTCCTGCCAGCCTTCCAGGAAAGCCTAGTAAATAAACTCCCCTGAGGAGATAAGTAAGGAAGGCTTATTTTCTGCATCAATTGGGCATAAGAATGCCATTAGTGTTGAGCAGCATAGTGGGTAGTGTATTTCTGTCCAGAAGCAGACCTCTCACTGAAGAACACCAGTGGTGAAAACCAAGCCACACAGAAATTAAAATAGTAGTTTTTTTGTGGTCACAGTTTTGCATATAGGCACCTCTGCCCAAGTCAGATGCTGTGTCTGTCCCCTGTAGATATAGAAAAACCCAAAGTAGCTGACATAGAGGTAACTCCAGAACTGGAGGCAACACAGACATGCAGTGGAAGTGCTGTATTTGAACTAGTTTGCCATGCTGAGAGGTCAAAGTTACTAGTTTGAGTGTGCTGCTGGGAAGACTGTACCTGCCTTCAGGAGGTAGCAATATTTTTGTGTTATGCTTCACAGTCTTATGCATGCAGCAGCTTGCTCTGAATTCCCACACAGCTCCTTGTGCAGAGTTCTGCTGTGATGTACAGGTGTATTCAAAATCCTTCACATCTGGACTACACGTGTTTCTGTAGATTTGCTAGTAGGACGCAGGAATTACTCCCTGGGACCCTTGTAAGTTAGGAACAAGTCTACTTTACTAGTTACAATACTGTGATCATAGCTGACTTTCCAAAATATTGTAGACAATTTTTATGAGTAGGAAAAATCATCAGATCTTTCCTCTAAAATAAAGAAATTGCCAATGAGTCCTCAAGAATCTGGTACAAATGTTCAGCCTGAGGCTTCCTTACTCACTGCTTTTGTTGTAATTTTTCCATTGAGATATTCTTGCTGGATAACTCCTTAAGTAATTTTTTTTGAGTAGCAATCCTCTTAATATTTGAAGTTATTCTGAGAAAGAACATGAAAAACAAGGAAAGCAATAATTTCAGGAACTGGGTTTTTATGGCTTTTCTATTAACTTTTCTTGGCAATAATTTTTCTTAAATTGGTATACTCCCATTTTTAAATACAAAAAAAAAAATCACAGAAAGTTTACATAAATTGTTGCAGGTCATTTATGCTTTACTTGTTGCCAACATAAATAATTTAGAAGAAGTAATAGTTTTTATTAAAGAATACCTTTTACACTAATGTAATTAATTTTTTACAATCTTACTTTGCCCATTTATGCAAAAGGACAAGTGATCTTTTTGGGCTAGTGATTCTAAAAATATTAAGATGTTGAGAATTTTAGAAATAGAACAGGCTTCATGTCCAGGCTGCTAAAATGTCATGGAAATTTCATAATATTAATTTTAGCTGTTTCATGTGAAGGGGTCATATAAAGTAACTTTCTCAGCAGTCACAGTCCTAAGTGGGTCTGTTTGGTGCCTGGGGTATTTACATCTAGGGTATATTTATATTTGCTATTCAAAGAGGAAAATGCGGGCCAATCTTCCCCTAGATTTTGTATCTGCATTTTCCTTGGAGCTGGAGACCAGCTTTTACTGTTCTCTCTACCAACTGAAAATTAAAACAGGAAGCAGTACAAAACAGTGGGTCAATTTCCTTGCATGCTTACCATCAGTAGCAGGACACAAGTGAAAGACCCTATTTCTAGCAAAAAATATGAAGATAGATTTGCAGATACTTTGAAGCTGAAAGGATGAGTATGAACCTTCAGCTTGTCCTGCCAACACAGTCCATAGCTGCCAGCCCAAGATTAAACCACCAAGCCCAGAATTTCAAGGTCTACACTTTAAAGAAAATAGAGGGAAGAGTGTTCAAGGAAGGAAGTGCTGAGCAGTGCCAATGCTCCATGCATCTGAATGGCAGCAATTTATGCTTCTTGCTGTCCAAGCACCTTACAAAAACTGGGCTCTGTTCACCCAGCTTTCTGCATGCATGGTGCTAGTGGCATCTTTATCACAGCGGAAGGATTTGGTCACTGGAAAGGGCAGGTGATTCTTTACAGATAAATCTATGAAGTTGTGACGCCCTGATTTTCAAAATCGGTCTTTTAATGTGATATGAAATTACCTCTTCACTTCTGTTTAGGTGCTTTAGTGTGACTCTGGGAGATGATACTTTTTTTGCTCAGAGTTTTAAAAGCTGAAACTCTATGCCACTTTAAATTAACTAACCATTACTTACAACTGCCATATTTTGACATTAGCATTAGCACACAGCTTAGTTTCACAGTGTGATTTGTGAGCTCTGTGCCTGGCATGGAGGGAGGAGAAAATGACAAAATAATTGAGAAGAGATAAAATAGGAGGTCTATCCTTAGAGCAAACTATCAAATAAAAAAAAAAAAAAAGACAACCAAATGCTCTTTCTATAAAAAATCTGTAGCATCTTTTCCAGATGTATCTCCCAAGTAGCTGAACATGCAGAGACTGCCAGAAAATGGAGTCTCTTGTGCACATTTGAAAATAATTCATAGATTTCATTGCACTTTCTCTTATGGCTACTGCCCCGTAGAGTTAGTCTGGTGGTTTTAAAACACAGATGATACTTAATGTTCTCCTTTTTCATCTCCTCATTTTTGTGTTCTTTATTTCTGCTAGCAAGTTCTTTCATTAACCTTGCATGATACTTATTTACTATCGCCTGAGCTATTTTCTCTTCTCTTGTCTGTCTGGTTTGTTTTGTTTCTTCCAAATTTTATTTGTGGATTGCTGTACAAGGAAAGCACTAATGCTATTTTAGGTGATTTCCAGTGTCCTCTGTGTGTATTTTATTTCATTTACAGACTATCATGCCATAGGTCTGTGTCACTATTTCCAGAGTTCCCTAAAATGTCGATGTAGTACTTCATAAATTTAAAAATCAAATCCTCAGCTCCTCAAGACACAGTCTAAAAGTTAGCACCTGCTTACTGACTCGAGGAAAACTATCTTTAGAGTCAGCACGGACTTTGGCCTCTCTTGTCAGGCCTGATGTGTGCAGTCTTACATGTATGTACTTTTTCTTTCAAAACACTCTGTGCTTTTTTCCAGTCTGCAAAGACAATACAGAGATTAGATTTCCATCTCATAAGTCATCCAGTAGTGCCATTAAAATCTACAAAGACAGTTGCATGATTGGTACTAATGGGTGTGGACAGACAGATATAAAGTCTAGATATTTCCATTGTCATCTTCCTATTTTGAAGAGACCACAACTAGCAAAAATTAAAACCAAATTACAAACCAGCAATTTTGTAGAACATTTTGAGGATTACAGAAAAAAATTTTGTAATCATCCCAAAGCGCCACTAGCTTTCCCTCAAGGAGATCACTAATTTGAAGTAGTACTAAGTTTCTCCTGCGCATAAATAATCCATAATAAAGGTGACATATGGCAATTCACATTTATCATTGATGAGAATGGCATTGAAAAGTTAGTTATAATTGCTGCTTCTGAAGCTGTCCAAGCACAACAGATTTGTGAAAACAAATACAAAAAACCAGTGGCAGAACATGCGACGAATATATTCCATTAGGTCTGGTAACATGACGCAGGCAGAGAGGAAACCCACTGGGAGATTTGCAAGCCAGTAAAGAAAAATACACATTCACAATGTTAATTACAACAGTGAATACTTTATGGGTTCTAAAACAACTTCCCACTTGCTGCACGTGGATAAATAGATAAGAATTACTAGTGATGGGAAAGAATCAGAACCTAGTTAAAACTGACAGCTGAGCTGTATGAAAATAGATGGGCACATGTAAACGTTTTTTCTAGTAATTGATGAGGTGAGAAACAATGGCTTTTCTGCTGAACAAATAATTCGTCACACTGCAAGACAGACACTTGGGGCAGGTGTAATATTTTGCTAGTGAGGTAAAATGCATTAATACATATTCTAGTTGCACCGCATATGCTTAACTAATTTAAAAATGAAAAGTAATCATATTTTTAAATGGGACTGCTTTAAGGCTTTACCATTTTCAGAGGCAGATGGGGGCTGAGTGTCACTTAGCTGCAAGTGTCTCCTGCCTAGTGCCTTCTCTTTGGCCTCCTGGCCTGGTGGTGGGCTGGGAGGGTGCAGTCTCAGCATGGTCAGGGCGAGCAGCCCTGTGTCCTTACTGCCTGTGGAGCACATGGCCTGGCTTCTCATTTGCTCAAAGGAGAAGCAGGCTGTGTGCCATTAGTGTCATTTAGTGTAAATTCTCATAGCAGGATAGGACTAATGGTTTAACGGCAGAATACAGTAACATGGCATGGCCTTAATGTCATAATTATCCATAAAGAACTGACAGAGATCTTTTAATGTCTCTGAAGAAGTCAAGAGACAAGTAATTTGTAAGTCCCGCTGAAAAAGTAAAATGACCCTTTAAATTAGCTTACTAAATAAGTCCTGCAGTATTTCTGCTGAGCTCTGCTGCAATACAGCTTAGCAGTAGCAAAGGTTTATCCTTGACCTTAACTGGGTATCTGGTTTGGCCCATTCTGAAAAAGGTAACGGTTTTCTGCTCTCCTGTCATGAGGAAGTGTCATTTCCTTTGGGCGGGAAGATGCTGTGTCTGCAGCAAAGTCTGAAGCCTATGGCAACACAGTGCTCCATCAAAGGCTCGGGTCCCCTGCGGCAAATTAAGTAGATGCCCATATGAATAGTCTGCTGAAGCCAGTGAGGGAAATGCCCTCACTGGAAGCCTTGCCATAACAGTCCTTTGGGAATGTAGAAATCCTTGGCAACTAAATGAGAATGAAGAAGGCTGGAACCTGTGGTGCCTCCTGTTAGGCAGCTGGTTAAAGGAGAAGAGCATTTACTGCACCAGAGGTGGGGGCTTAGCAGGAGCCTCTTGCTCTGGGCACAAAGCAAGTGCTCTTCACGGCCTTCCAGGGAGGGGAGGGCTCCTGCAGTTGGAAAAAGGAAAATAAAGTATTCGCAACAGATAAGAAAACTTTTTTTGGTAGGCTTTTAAAATTGGTCTTTCGAGGGTAATATTTTTCTGGAATAACAATTTACTTACAAGTGTACTCCTGTCCTATCAAAGCTATATTTAGATCATCTACAGCTGTTATTTGTATGAATATGTGATTGCTATGTTTATCATGCAACTTTGACTTCCCCTGCATGCTGCATGCCTGTATCTCTCGGCTGAACCTACTGTTATAATTTCAAAGAGTTGAGCAGCTTCCAGCAGCCACCGTCTGTGAGTAATGTGGTCATCCCAAACTCATGCCAACACATTCTTAGACAGTATTTGACAGTCCTGGACTTTGTGAGTCTTTCTCATATTAGTGTGAAATATACAAACCTGCAAATACTTAGTCTTACAAGCTTTTTTTTTTTTTTTTCTTTGTTCAAATAAGTGTCTTTGGCTCAGTAGCAAGCCCATTTGCTTGCAAGGTTGGAGCTACGTGTTGTAGCCCCTTTTACTACTTACTCTCGTCCATGGTGGTTAGTGGTATGTTTTGTCAGTGATAAACTGCGTTTGAGTGTGTTTGTTTAGTAATGCTCAGGCTTGACACTTCAAACTGGTCCAAATTTGAGGGCAAAATGGTCACACACAATATTTAAACAATATGTGGTGTACATTACAACAAAAGTATTGGAGGGCATGACTCCACAGAATAAATACCAGTGCTATATAAGGCCTCCAGAAAAATAAGTTGCTAAACACAATGTTTTTTGTCGTACACCACAAAAAGATTTACTGTTTTCTTTTGCTGGATTTGAAGATGCCTGGCATTAAAGGTACCCACTATATGTAGAGTGCTTATGTCTGCAGTAGAAGTGAGAAAGTGCAGCTCAAGTCCTCTTTAAGGAAGCAGTAAGCTCAAGCTGAGGATTACATCTGGGATCACAACAGGTGGGAAATATCAGCCAACTGAAAGTAGATATTGGAGATATTTACTAGGTAATTAATGGAAATAATTACTTTCACAGAGACAGCTCTTCAGCTATTAAAGTTAAGGCATCAATACAGTCATTCCTGGAGTGGGTCTCAAAATGGTTTCTACCCATTGGGTGGAGTGCCTGAATTCAGGGCCCTACTGAAACCCTCTTGAAGCTATTGGGAGGTTTCCCACTGATTTCAAATTGTAGGCAATAAGTCTGACCCTTTTTTAGCTTTTAATAATAATTCCTCCACTCAAGAAAAAACAAAATCTTATTCCAAATATTTAGATTGCTAAAGAAAAGCATGTAGTACTATTTTCCACAAGATTTTATAGAGACACAGGTCAGCATGGAGGAAATTTTCATGCCTGTTTTTCCCATAGGATGTTGGAAGAAATCCTGTGAGATGATTTTTTTCCATGAGGTAGCAACAGACACTGTTCACACAGGCTGATGGTTAAGAAATCTTTTTTTTTGGGGAAAGATTTTTTTGGTATAAAAAAGATCCATGTGTGAAAATCTGTCATCTCCAAGAATCCCTTGAGCAAGGGAGTATCAGTAGACATGAGCGGGCATTTCACTTTTCTTCTGTTGTTTGAGGATTGGGGCTATGTCGATGAAGTTGACTGTAACTGGAGGTCTGTTTGCAAAAGGGTTTGTTGGATTGGGCCCAATGGCTCTTGTTCCTCGACGACTGCCATGCTGGTTCAAAGTTTTGGGGAGCGATGAGCTACAGCTCAACTGCACTAGCAGACGCAGCTTCCTGCCCGGTGCTGCGCCGCGTGGAGACGTGCAAACACCCTGGGGAAGATTGGTGTGATTGATGTTGCTGAAAGTGGAGTCCTAAGGAACTCAATATTACACTCATTTGTATTATGTCACATTGATACGGAGAAGCGTTGAAATAAGTGACTTCTGAAGTGTTTGCTGATGGTGCTGCTGATTTGAGCAGGATTATAGTCCATTAAACACCCGATGTATGACTGGCTTTGGCCATCTTACAGATACAGCCTCTGGCTGTAACTGCTTGTGACCTATACCCATTTGTTAGGGTGAGTGATCTTTTAACGTGTTTGCAGAGACTTTTCAGAGAGCGATTGTGGGAAGAGTTTTTGGATTCTCTTGGTAAATGCTCTTCTGTCTTTGAGGCGAGTGCAGACGCTCATCACCCCAGTGTGAACAACTGACCCATGGGTCATGTCACAGGTGACAGACAGCCGGGAAATCGGGGAGCTAGCCCGTGGCAAAGATAACAAGAATAATTTCAGGCTTCTTAGTGGCGGAAACCACAACTGAAGCAGCGTTTCTGATGTATCTATCTGACTAAAATGGCAGGAGGCAGTCCGCCGGCAACTGCCATCCCTCACCCGAGCCCGCACCTCGTTAACTCCTGCAGC
>NW_010110402.1:110810-112419 GCF_000699245.1 Pterocles gutturalis | reverse complement strand
GTGTTCGCCGGGCTGCTGAGACATCGTGTGAGCTCGTGGTGTTGGTGGCGGTGTGTTTAATTTAACGTGACCGTGGCGCGGTGCGATGGAGTCCCGCGTGAAGCGCCGTTTGCTGTACAGAGCCGGCTCGGGGAGTTCAGCTTCGCCCCGGTGCGGGCACCCGCTCGCCCCTCAGGCTGCAGCCCCTTCCTGGGAAACTGGAAGCAGGGCAGGGCGCAGAGGTCTGCGAGGGGTTTGGGGTTTTTGTGTTTGTTTGGGTTGTTTTTTTTTACTTTTCAGTTTTCACGCTGACGTTTTTCTTTTGGTCTGCTGTAAATCAGATGTTAATACAGTATAAATATTGCTGATGTGTTTAAGTCTCAATGCAAAATTTGTGGCTTGTGGAAACCCAGTTATTAATATTTTTACGTGCAGGAAGACTTTAGAATATGAAAAGGTTTGGAAACTTCTTATGTATTTGTTCCTCTTTTTTTTTTTTTTTTTTTCTGGTGGCTGGTTTCTATGTGTACATAGGAAAGAAGCACAGATAAAGATTCCTTCTGTTTCTCACGCAGCCTTATTAGTGACTTTAGTTGTTTAAGATATTTCTGTGGTGAAAAGGTGCTAGCTGGCTAGGCCTTGTTTCCTTAGGTGTAGTATTTGTTTTTTGCTTTTAACATGTTGGTTTTAATCTTTGACTCATTCCTGATACTGCATAGGCTTGTGTTTAAACTGGCAGACAAGTAAGTACAGTTTAATCAGATAAAAAGTTTGTATGTATCACAGTAGCTCTTTAAGTGGAAGACTTTAGGATCTTACTCTGCATGTTCTCAGCAATCATGAAAAATAACAGAGCGTATTGCTGTCTGACCATCTTAAACAGTCTCATAAATGCACCATGAAGACTTTTAACTTTGTGGCTTTTGTTTTACTGTAAGCATTTGACGCACCAATACATCGCCAAGGATCCACTGGCCTTTCATAAGTATGAAACATTGCTTTTTATTTCCTGAAAAAAAAAAAATCAGGAGCAAGGCTGCTGAATCAAGGGCATCTTTACAGCTGTAGGAGTGGGGTGGCTATTACATCTGACGGGTGATTAAGGGATGAGAGAAGGCAAAGGCTTGGATCTGGCTGAGGACCTGGAGAGGCAATAGGAGGAGTTTCATCTGACAACTCCTTGCTAGCTCCCTACTGCTGTGGTTCGGAATAAACAAAAAAGCATAGCGGTCACATTGGTAAGGAGGAGGGTGATGCTAGTTCACTGGTTTGCACACTGAATAGCCTGTCTGTAGGTAGCGCTCATGGTGGGCCTGCCCCACTAAACTTGGGACTGGAGTCTATTATCTTCATCTAAATCACAGTTTAGACTGGAGTCTATTATCTTCATCTAAATCAGTTTCATTTCCTGCAGCCAAGAGCCTTTCCTTTATTGGGAAGCCGAGTTAGTCCGCGTAGATATGGAAAGGCTCGGGCCTCTTGGCCTTGTTCATGAACTCCTTGTGCGGTTAGCTGGAGGGTGGTAGCCGTGATTCCTCTCTGGAGTGGAATCAAGCAAAAACCCTCCCACTCTGAGGAGTCAATTTGGTATGTTAAGGAGCTTTTTTTTTTTGTTGTGCTGGGTTGCGGT
>NW_010110402.1:105741-110784 GCF_000699245.1 Pterocles gutturalis | reverse complement strand
GTATTTGGTTTCCACTGGCAGCCTTCTTCACAGATTAGCGTAATTGCATACATGAAACAGCGCTGGTTTGGGATGAGTGCCGCAGATTTGCTCGTCATGTTTATTTAGTGAGCTTGGCGGTGTAGAAAAATGGATTGCCGAACAAAGCGTGCGTGTGATGAGGGGGAATCAAAGCTGCTTTGTATGTTTATTGCTAATGTGTGGAGTGCGTGAGGCAAGTTGGGGAATGCGTCTTTTGTGAAGTGTTATGACAAATATATACACTAGGATGGTTAATTTCCTGTTGAAATTATCAGTATGAGATATATTGGAACCACATCAAATTTGAAATATATAGAAAAACTTTTGTATGGATGTATTTTACTTACTGTTTAGTTTCAAAAAAGCAGAACACCTAAGTAAAGGGGGCAGGAGAGGGAGCAGTGTGTTCTACAGAGCCAAATACTCTCCCAGCGTACCTGCGTTGACCTCTGGAGACACGCATCACGCTTAATGCCTGTGCAGAGCACAGTGGTTTCCTACATTTTAAAAATGAGCCGAAATATGTCCAAAAGTCATTGTCCATCTACTCCTGCAAGTTAGGCAACAGTGGCTGGATGGAAGCCCTCGACATTCCTTCTCCCAGCTACATAGCCACCTCTCAGCTCAGCGGGGTATGGTGCTCTTACCCACTCTTGCTACAAGCACCATGTTCAGACTTAGCTTAAAAAAAAAAACAAAAACAAAAAACAAAAAAATAAAACAAAAAAAACCAAACCGAAAACCAGAAAACAAACCCCAAACCTACGATGGTCCTGGTTTAAAATAGAAGGAAGGGGAGGGGGGAATTACTCTGTTAATCAGTGTCTTAGACTCTTCTGAGAGCTTCATTTGACAGAGAGCTTATGTTAATAACTTGCCCTTACAGCATTTTGTAGCTCTGATGAACATGAGAATTGCTGGAGGCTTGCTTGCTTGTGGAAAAAATAGCCCATGCAGATTAGTTACCAAGTTTTGTGGCAGCAAAAAGCACAGTACATGCAGTAAGGGCTTACTTGGCTTTTACATAAAATGTAGACAAGCATGAGGTATGTCCCACCGAGTGCTTGCCTGCCTAAGTGTGTTCTTCAGAGGCTGCTTTCAGAAAGGGCTTTGATGCTTTTCATCACAGTTCTTTATCATTAACGTCCATCAAGAGCAGTCACTGTGCTCTACTCAGCTATTTGCTATTTTCAATAATACAAAATTGATTATTTGTTACTGCAGTGTCTGTCCTGGAGGAGTCTAAATCCCCAGAGTGAAAAAAATCCCATTGAATTTTCACTGTTCTAATGGGAGTCTGTTTTGTTTTTTTTTTTTTTTTTTATACGTTTCTTTAGTCCGTCTGGATGAAGATACAGCTTTACAGTATAAGTCAATTCACCGTAAATTCTTTCGGAAATATGCAGTTTCTGTGGCTGAGAAATTGTTGTCTTGCAAATAAACCTGAACTTTCAGGTCATTTTAGAAGGTGCCAAGGAGGTGTGACGCTTTTCACTGGTCATTTTAACTGAGAGCTACCACCAAAATCTCCTTTAAACTATGGATGTATTTTATTAGTTATTCTGTATATTGTTTAGCAGGTTCATTTCAGGTTTATCTTTTTCCCTCCAAGTGCTGTTGGTTGATTGGTCAAATAACTGCCAATGCGAGCGTGCCTTTGCTGGGTTTGTCCAGATATTTCTTCTGCATCGCTGAAGTGTACCGTTGACATCAAACAGGGAAGAGCAACGTTTTATTTCCTTTTAGAGGGCTTGGGTTTTTTGTTTTTTTTGTGGGGTTGGGGTTTTTTTTCAGGCTGAGATTATTGTTCTGTTCATCCATTAGTTTCTAACTACAAGCTTTCGGAGATGGAAGAACTTTGTTTATTCTGCCTGAGGAGAGACTACTGAGTCTCTTTCTTCCTCTGGGACTGCCAGTCATTGTTCCTGTTTACAAAGAACATGTATTTTTTTAGTTGTAAAAACTGTACATTTGGGGACTGCTGTGAATTGATTGAAAGGGGAGTAATAAATTTCAAACTTATTTCTTCTAAAGTTACTACTTCCTGGCTGGTTTTGATTCAGATACCATTAGCATCTTTGAAGAAATCCATTGTTTGCTGGAAAAATCAGCCTCTGCTTTCTAATAAAGGAACTTTTTCTTCCAAAAGGCAGAGCAGGATTATTGTTGTTGTTGTTGTTAAATTTTAAGTCATTTGTGAGTGTACATCAGGGATGACAGTTTGTGGAACTAGCAAGGGGAATACACCAACCATACAGAAGAATTCAAATCAGACTTACCTAAGCAAGATGCATTGTGAAAATTTTCTGTGAAATTGTTAATTTGGTTGTTTTGTTTCTTTTTGCTTCCTAGATTTTTCTGTTATGATTTTTGTTGCAGGATAATTCAAAATAGTAGGAAAGGCCCTGATTCAGCAGGGTACCAAAGTGGTTGCCTATAATTAAATAGGTAAATAGTTCTGTGCCCTATAGCGGGACTACTTGTTTGCTCAGAATTAGGCACATACCTCGATGTCTCATGGGGCTGAGACCAGAAGGAGCAAGCCCAGCATCTGGCCGTGTACGTGTGAGACGTTTCCTAAAGGAAATGTTACCAGAATATTAATTATAATAGTAGCGCTCCTTGGAAGAAACAAAGCAACGTATTTTTTTCCCCCACTATTTTAAATGTTAACAGCATTGTCTCCTTTCCAATTGTTGGCATAAGTTCTAGAGTTAATACAAACGTATTTCCAAAACAGCTACAAATCTTTGGTTTTAAGAAATAGTTTAGCAAAGATGAAGACTCCTCAGTCTTCTCTGGTGGATAAAAGGCTCACAGGTGTGAAAAAAGCAAAATTCAGAAACATGCTACTGTGGGGATTGTATTTCTGATTGCTGAAACTTCTGAAAAGAATGGAAACCCAACTACTGCTTTTATTTTCTGAGGGGTTTTAAAATTTCATACAATTGAGTTAGTATGTACTTTTATACTTCCAGACAGTAGCACAGCACTAAGTTGCTTAGGCTTTCCAGAGGATATTAATACATCTATTTTTCTGGTATTTTAATTTCTAAAATAATTTTATAGATTCCAACTGACTTTACAGTATCACTTTTTCAGACTT
Organism: Pterocles gutturalis; assembly: GCF_000699245.1. NCBI lineage: Eukaryota > Metazoa > Chordata > Aves > Pterocliformes > Pteroclidae > Pterocles > Pterocles gutturalis. Next base: position 107,657 of record NW_010110402.1, on the reverse strand, counting down.
TTAAGATCAGAAACATGGATTTCCTTAGTCATTTCACTTTCTCATGTCAATTTTGCAACATGAAATACAGTCTCTAAAGTTCCAGTGTTTCTTTAATTGTTAAAAGATTTTGCTGAAGGCAGTATATCTCCTTAAGCAGTTTGAAGATCTTGGGGCCTAAATGTATGAACACTGTGTGGATCTGCACTGCACCTACGGACAGTGTTGTGTCGGTAGGAAGTATTTCTTGTGAGCACCTGAAGATGCTTTCTGCAAATGCAGAAAGAATTACAGTGACAACAGACTTTCTTTTAGTCATCAGTTAAATGCTACAAATTTAGACATCATATTTATTTTGGTTGAATGGAAAATGCATGCTTTCAACGGAAAAGAGGGAACCTTGACTGTGACTGGAAAGTGTCTGTAGGATACTTCCTGATGTATATTTTGTGAGTAAAAAAAAAGGGAAAACTGGAGAAGCGTTTTCTTGTGTTGAATTTGTAGCGTTGTGTGCCTCTACCAAGAGTTTTCTGTTACAGCCTGACTAGAAGAGCTCACTGCACTTTACTGGTGACACCGGTCTCTCTTGCTTGTTTTTTCCTGGGTGCTTTTTCTCAATGACATCTTTAAAAATTCTGTTATGCTCTGTTTATCAGGAGGACAGCAGTTGCTGCTGCTTTAAATCTTTCCTGGATTTTTTTTTTTAATGTCTCCTATTTTCATGCCATTTGTAAGTACCATTGTTAATCCCCAACCCTGCAAATGTGCCATTTGAAAACAGTTGTATAATGGTCTGTCTATTCTATTCTCTATTAGTTCAATAATTTTAATCTTAAAGTTTATGAATCTGTTTCTGATATTAAACCAAGTTTATGTGCTAGTGGCCAGTAACATATTTATTTCCTAAGAATGTTGGAAACTTTATCTAACCAATCAGACTGGCAAATATGGAGCAGATTCTACATTAATGTTGGTTACTAGGCTTGACAGATGCCAGAAGAAAAACCTTGATGTAATCTGGTATAATCCTACTGCCCAATATTGAAGTAGGCTCTACTCAGAAACATTTCTATTTCTTTTCTCTAGCCTTTGTACGGCTGTTCATTTTTCTCACATGCAAAACAGATGCAGTTATTCAGCAGGGGTGGTCGTGGGCCATCAGATTTACTTCACTTAGTTCTAGCCTTTAAACATAAAGATACAGTGTAAAGGCATGGTTTGGTTCTTGCACTTTTCATGTAAATTTTCATTGTAAAATGTGGCATGTATCTGATTTTTTTTTAACGTTTTTACTTTCCATTATATTTTTAGTTGCATTTTGAAAGAGGATTAAAAAAAAAATCTCTTTGTTTTATACTAACACTGTCCATGTAGCTCATGTAGTTTATGTGACACAGCGCTGCTAATGCAGAACATAAAGCTGACCTAGCTTTGCTACACAAGCAAAGAACAGTATGTAAATAAGCAGAATAAACATGTCTGAGAGGAAAAGATTGTTTCAGTTAAAACAATTGAATTGCTTAGTGCTGTCTGTCATCAAACCGGTTTTGAAGTGGGATAGTTTAATTGAATATAGTACATTTTGTGCCATTCCAACACTTAAATTAATCAGCTGATTGTAACACTTCTCTTGCCTAAGTTCATGCCTACTCTTCTGGCTCCATTTTCTCCTTCCTTACCTTTCTCTACTTTCTGTTCCTTTTCCTCCACTTCCCTTCTTATTTAGGTGAAATAGCAGCTTTGCTTTGACGCTCTCATTTCAAACTCAATAACTTGTTTTTATAATTTACATTTATCTTCATGTCTTCACTGCTCCTTCTCTGTGTGTGTGGCTTAAGTTTAAGCACAGAAGTAGGAGCCAGAAACTTCACATTCAAATTTCTGTGCAAACACTCCCTCTCTAAGACAAGCCCCAACAGCCTTGCTAGAGACTAGGG
>NW_010110402.1:77730-105727 GCF_000699245.1 Pterocles gutturalis | reverse complement strand
CTGCTACCATTTGGTTTCACAGGAACAGTGTTAGCCTTGGGAACCTTGCTAAGAAGTTAGCCAATTTTTTTCATTTGGAAGTGTTTCAAAAAGGGTGATATTTGATTTCAGGGGGGAGGGAGACAGAGGAAAGAGCTCTTTATTAGTTACTGTTTTCTCTTAAAATGCTATCGTCTTTATTTTCTGTTAAAATAGTAATGTATTTTAGCTGTCATTTGATGCAAAAGGCCATTTTTAGGAATCTTAATTGATTTCCTCACAAATTTAAGACACATCTTGTTGCTACTGGGCTTCACAGTAACATTTTCCTTTCAATTCATTTAAGTAATGTCTAGTGTACCCTTGCTCATGTTGTTCAATATACATGCCAAAAGTTTGACTCTTAAAAAATTGTCTGACTTCTCTTCATAGGTCAATTTCTGTTAGTTCTTCTGGCTGCACAGTGCACAAATAGCTTCACAAGTGTGATGTTAGTATCTAGAGTAAGTTGTTAGTATTTCGCTTTTAGAGTCTATTGTATTTGGTTGGATTAAAGGCGAAGGGTTGAAAAATGATTTACCAGGGCTTCTGGGTGACCTGAAAAGTTAATAATGTTGATCCTAACATCACTGGAGGATGCAAATTGTCAAACTCGGTTTTGTTCATGAGATGGCAACCTCAGTTGACAAACTGCTGAAATAGTATCCTTGGACTCTTTAAGGCATATGACTTGGTGCCAATGCTCTAATTAAAATATTTGCAAGTGTAATGGGAGTGGGCTAAAAATTGACATATAGAGGGATTTTTTTATATGACTGGATGTGAAAAACAATTTTCTACATGAGGCATTTGAAGAAAATTAAAAGGACGTATTTTTGAATCAATTTATTTAAGATCTTCATAAATAATTTTAAAGAGGACAAAACTATAGCATGTGAAGTTTGCAGATGACTAGAGTGAGAAGTGTGGGAATCACCGTGTAGATGACAGCCTTAAAAGCAGGCTAAGTTTCCATAGTTGACAGCTGAACATGAGCTGCCAAAGCAAAGTGGCAGTGCAGAGAGAAAATGTGATTCCAGGATATATAAATACAAAGCACACTTATTCTGTAGGTAAACTTTGGTTACTAGAGTACTGAGTCTAGTTGCAGTGTCCACCATCTATTATGAAAAAGTTGCTGGCAAACTGAAAAGGGCTCTGAGAAGAGCTCCAGAACAGTTTGATGTCTGGAAAACCTCCATCACAGAATAAAATTAAGTAGCCCAATAGTGTTTAGTTGGTCTAAGAGAAGATTTTGAAATGACAGGGTTACAGTTTGAGGAATGACTCTGCCTCAAGGTATATAACTGCAAGGAAAATGAGAGTAAAGTGCTACCTGTCCATGGTAGACCTGTGACTTGAAGAGGGTATTTGAACTTGAGGCCTTTGTAATCTGTCCCACATAGATGTTGATCCCATAGCTGAGAGATGAGGCTTGACAAATCAGACTAGTAAGCCTAATTTTAAGTGGTGAATTTAGTAGAGGTTTACATGGAAAAGTCTTATTTACAAATGTGGTAGATTTTCCATTGCTTGTTGGTTTTCAGTAAAAATCAGGTGTTAAAGACTTGACACAGATCTCCTTCGATGAAAATTTCTAACCTAGATAATGCAGGAGGCCAGCTTCAGTAATCACTAGGGTCTGTAGGGCAAGTAGGGCAACTGGTATATACAGAAAAATATTACTCAAAAGGTTTGAGTTTTTAGCAGTCGTCTTTTTAATTACCACTTGGAAGCTAGAACAGAGAAGAAACCAATAGTAGCTAACCTGTGGCTCTTTGCGGATGTATAATAAAAGTTTCATAACTACTACTGGTCTGTGGATGTGGTTTGTGGATCCCTGTAATGTGCTGAAACTTCATGAAGATTTTGGTCTTGCACATCTATATTTTATAGTATTATTAGACTTGTTTTCCACTCATTCACATTCTTCAGGGAGTCTCTCGCACAGATGTATTTTAAGGTACTAGATGATGAGATCCTTGGTAGCAGTCTCTCTGTTCCCCTGTTGAAATATCCTTCTGGAAGGTCAACATTGAATGTGTCACTGTGTTGGGACTAAGTAAAATTGGAAAGAAGTCATGACATCAAAACCAAATGGGGTGTTACTTCCCAGAGAGAAGCATTAGTTTTGTTCAGAGAAAGATAAAAGGCCGGGGTCAGGAACTTGGATTATGCCCCAGAATGCTGAAATAAAGAAACTAGCAAGGAATGAAACCTAAAAATGTCATTATCCTAAGTGGGGACTTCAGTGGAGAGTGAATTGTATCAACAAGCCCAAAAACACATCATCTTGAAGAAAACTGTTTAGAAAATACTGGGAAGGAGATGTCACAAGTGATGTCATGAAACCTGGATAAACTCATGTATGTATAGGTGAAGCTTAGTTTATTAGCATTATGTCACTAAAGCCAGCTGTAGAAGCTTTTTGCCTCTTGGCACCCTGGAGCAATTTTCAGGCTTACTCTCTTACCATTAAAAGCCATTCCATGAAATGGCTAAATGGTTTCTCAGTTAATCTGAAGACAAGTTAGAAACAAGTAATGCCAGCCTAATGCAGTAGCAAAGAGGGTTTGACTGTTCAGGGAGTCATCTGTCCCTCAAGAGTGAGAAAGAGACATGGCAAAATAATAGAACACTTGCCTGCCTGGTAACTTCTGGACTGCATGAGAAGTAGATGCTGGAGCTGCAGCATTGGAAGAGACTTGCATCTGAGCAGTGGGAGCAGGAGAGAGGGTAGACATCCAAAAGTGCTGTTGCAGTGCTGTCCGAGTTGAGCTTTAGCCAGCTCTCCCTGTTTCCTTAAGAGACTGCCCATTAATTTCCTCCCTTCCCAAACAGCAATCAGCAGCCTGTACCTTCTCCTTGTAATAGGAACCTAAAATATCACAGAGGTTACTTTCGGTTTGGTGAGCTCTGCGTCTGGTCAGTCTCATCAAAACTTGCGTGTTTGTGCTACCTCGCACTTGCCTGCTGCCTGTAGCTTATTATTTTTATCTGACAAAACACTTTCACAGTCAGCTGCGTGCATAACATGGGTGGGGTAGATTAATAAAGGAAGAAGGGGATGGGCTTTTAATTTGCAAGTTCCAAGGGATTGTTACAAAGAACGAGGATGGAGGAAGCAGACTTCTTGCACCAGACAGAGATTCCTTGAGGGCCTTTTGAAGATGTGGTTGTTTGTAATTGTCTTGTTCTGTTTTCAGAGGCAGTTGGAAAAGATCCTGCAAACCGTGTACTTAAATTTGATCCATTAAATTAATTGTTTTCTTGACTGTAAACCCTCATGTATATTAACTAACCTGAGTTTGAGTACTACTTCTTATTTCTGAGTGCTTTTTGTGTGAATGACAATGCAGAATACAAACATTTGTCTCCTCCATAAGAATCTCTAACCTCTCCTGCATAAGTGTAATGATTAAAAACTTGGACCAGAAGTGTGCTTCTGATTCAGACACCACCTGTCCAAGTATTACAGAAAGGTCAAAACAGATTTTCAGCACAGAGGAAGAGAAAGCATTAGAAAATCACACAAAGAAAGGTTTGGGCAGAAGATACAGACAGGATATTTTGTAACTTGGGTTTAATCTTGATTATTTAAAGAATTGGAGTGATGCTAATCAGGCTAGGCATGCTGGCAAGACAGTAGGAAAGAGCAGCCAGACAGTTGACTGGAAGAGATCCCTCTACCTTCACTGAAGATTAACCCATCCATGTTGGATACACTAATATGTAAAAGAAAAGGGAATGTCTGGCAAAAATAGCAGTAGGAATTACATATTTGAGAAGCAGTTGAGAGGCTTGGTTTCTAGTCTTAGTTTTGACAATGTCTTTATTACTCATGGTGTTACTCAATATTTCCATGCCTTTAAAAAAAAACTATAAAGTGAAAGTAATATCTGCCTAAATATGTAAAGAAGTGGTTGGGACAATTTGTAAATGACTGCCTGTATGGTTAAGAAGTTCACAGAAGCAAGTTGGTGGGTCAGAGGTGTTTTCTGTATTCCTAGGACCATGTTTTGCTCTTTCACTTCTTAAATACAAGTACAAAGTAGATTCAAAACTTGGGTTAGTGGAGTCCTATTGCTGGGTATATAATGTAACAACAGTAGTTTGTGAAATGTAGAGGTGAAGACTTATGAGATTCATCTTCCAAATTTATCAAGTGCGAGCACTGAAATGCTCTCTGAGAGCTGTCTGTCTGATCTAGCAAAGCACAAGCCTAACTTCAGATGTGCTGAACTGGAGTTAGCGTGCTTAGTACCTGCTATGGCAGAGCTCTCAAAAAATGCACCACTCCAGAAATGCTTAAAGCAAAGATGAAGCTCTGTGGAGCCAAACTTTAATAATGCAAATATTGCCCAAATGAGGCCGGGGAGGGGTGTCAGAGGTGGGAATCCCTAGTTCATGGTGGGCCTGTATATACTACCAGTTTGTTGTTTTCAGTTCTTAGCAAAAGCATAGGAATTTAGTGGTGTAATATCATTAGCTACCAAGGCAACATTTGTAGTAATATTTAATTGCAGAGATTGTCGTGTAGAAAAAAAAAATATGTAAGCCCTCTCAGAATACGGTTCTTGGAAGTATAACATCTAGCCACTAATGATAGGATAGTATGGGCATATAAAAACAAAAATTAAATAATAGGTAATTTTTAGCATAAATACTAAATGTCTTCTATATTTCCCAAGAATTAATTTTTATTGTGAATGCTGTAGCTTAATAATTTTGTTCACTGCAACTCTGAATATAGACTCATATGGACAACATGGGCTTACGTTGCAACATAAGAATGTACGCAACATAATTACATTGGCTTCACCATGTTGTTTCTTTTTAACAGGGAGTGTAGGATTTTGTGTGGGCCTATGAACTTTACTCTTTCGTTTTCCTCTTCAGAGAATAGGTGGGGAAAATACTGTGCACTGTTCCAAAGTTTTTAATTAGTGACTGTTATGTGATTGATGCAACGGTTGGAGAGGGGAAAGCCTTAAAGATTGTAGGGGGTTGGTAGTGGGAGGTGATAAGCTGCATCATTTGAGCCCAACGAGCAGTCACTAATCCTGTTCTCCAGTCCCAACTGCCAACCATGGCACCAGCTACTGTGTCTATGGTCTAGAAGGTAGTCTTGACTCTTTGGGAGAAACGAAGCAATTTTATCTCAAAGAATCCAAGAAGCCTGTTTCCAGCAAAGTGAGCGTTTTTGCTGTAAACTTCATTCATTCGGTGTGAGTCGTTTGATTTCAGTCAAAGATCCATTTAAAACTGGGCCCTGGCTGAGGGTAGAATAGGTTCACAAAAAGTAGCTTCAGTGGTGCAGTGAGCTGCAGTGGTGTGTGCTTGCTTGTTCCTGCTTGTTGGGTGGCATTCATTGCCCCTTGGTTTGTGCTGGTATGAATCACTGTGCTGTAAACTGGATCACAGGCTGAGTTTTTCCTGACCAAAACTTCTGCTAGCTCCTTGGCTTTATCCAAGCCTTCCTGAGAGCCCTACTCAGCTGCGTTAAGGGTGGGAAGAGATGACTGAGGTCGAGGAGGAAGGTGTGGAAAATTCTATAAGCTGGTTCTGCTGACGAAGTCAGCATGTTGAGGAACTACAGCCTGAAGCAAAAGTTTCAGGAATGTAGAAACGCTAGAATACAAGCCATGAAAGGGTGTGGCAAATTGCTTACAGGTTTAGGTTTATTTTATGCTGGAAAGTGAAGTTTTGATACTTCTTTTTTTTAACTTGTCGATTTTAAGATGCTTATCTGCTGAACTGCATTCTTTCAGTTTTGGTATGTGCACTGTGGGATTTCATAGTGGTCTGTCCAAGCCTGGCTAGCTAGAAGAAAGTAATACAGGAATATATTTCAAATACAGACAAGAAGTAGGAAACCGAAAAAAGTTTTGGGAAGAAAAACATGATGTGAAGGGAAGAATATGAGCAAAACAAAGTGATGAAAGAGTAGGACCTTGGTGATCTGTGCTGGCAATGCTTAAGAAATGCAAATATCTAATTTGTGGCCTGCAGACCAGTTTCCCATAAAGAGTGATGTCCTGAAGCCAGGAAGAATGTCTGGTGGAGATCAACCTCATTATTCCGCTCTTAAGTACAGGGAATTCCTGTTCATGTCAAGTGTATCAGCATCAGGAAAAGCTATGCAGATCTGAGAAGAGTGGTTTTTTTTTAAAAAAAAAGCACTAGGAGGGAGAAAATGGGTTATGTACTGAGAAGCACTTCTGTTAATGTGCCAGACTGCCCAGAAGTGATTGTGACATCTCCTTCATGAAATACACTAACAGGAGAAGAAATTAATAGGATAGAATATTAATTCATCTACTCTGTCTTACAGGGAGGCAAAGAACAGGAAAGACTTTCTGTCTGATGCTCTCCCCGAAAAAGCGTCCTTGTGTTTATGAATGCATTATGAAAGATTACCTGAGGTGATCTGAAAGTACATGGTTTTCAACTTGAAAGGATCTATAAAAGAGAGGAAGGAGCTTTTCTTTTCTGTTTTAGTGTATCTAAAAAGGTCTGAAAGACCTTAAAAAACTTAATTGCAGGAGAGTTCTGTTCTCTTTTTTGTTTAGGGAATGTTGTCTCTGAACAGCTGAGAGGGAAACTAACATTTAGTCAGACTGGCTTTCATATTTTATGTATATATCAACATATGTTTAACTTAGATGCCTATCCACAAGAGGAAAAAAACCTTTCTTTTCAGGATTCTTACTGGGACATGCTTACCTGAGGTTAACAGTCAGTAGTGGTAGGAGTATCAAGACATCTAAATCCTTCCTCCAAATCCTGGCAGAATTTCACAAAAATACAAATAATTTTTTTTTTATTTAAACAGCTTTCAGTTAATCTCTTCATACACATTCAGAAATAAGGCCTCATGCATTTGTCAATAGCAAAGCTAGATTTCTATCATTTCTATCATCGATGAAGAAGGGTTTTTGAAGTGATTGTCACTTCATTGCAATATTGATTATTTCTCACATGATATATTGGTACAAGGTTATTTTTTTTCAGCTTATGATACGCAATGCAGGAAGTGATGTCTGTCATTAACGTCCTCTAATGCTTTCCTTGATATGTTTTTGCTTCTAAGTTGCATGTAGCATAAAGGTTTTCATTAAAATGTTCTCTCTTGGATTGTTCTTAAGGATTGTTTTAAGAATGAAGGGGGGGGGGGTGGTAAATGGTTTCCCCTCATTCCAAAGTTGGGCTGTGAAGAAAATTTTGACCAAGCTAAATTGGCAATAAGGACATACATGACTTTGGATTTCTGACTTTTAAAATGGAACAGTGCGTGTTGCCCTGGTAATAACAACATGCCTGTTGTCCCCTTTCAAAAATTTCTTCCAAATTTGTGCAACCCCACATTAGGTATGTTCATTGAAGATTTGTTAAACCTGGGAGCTGTGGTTTGTGATGATTCCATCTGCCCTGAGCACACCCCAGTCGATCACAGTCCCCAGTAAAAGAACTGGGGGTACCTTCTAGCTGCCAGGTAGATAGTGCTACTAAAGGCTTGTGAGTCAAGACAAGATCAGGGAGGGATCACTCACCAGTTAGTCATGGGCAAAACAGACTTGACTTGGGGAAAAAATGAATTTGTTACCAATCAGATCAGAGTGGGATAATGAGAAATAAAATCAAATCTTAAAAACACCTTCACCCCCACCCCTCCATTCTTCCTGTGCTCAGCTTCACTCCTGATTCCTCTACCTCCTCCCCGGCAGTGGTGCAGGCGGATGGGAAATGGGGGTTGTGGCCAGTTCGTCACACATCGTTTCTGCTGCTCCTTCCTTCTCAGAGAAATAACTCTTCACACTCTTCCCCTTCTTCTCGTGGGGTCCCTCCCACGGGAGGCAGTCCTCCACAAACTTCTCTGATGTGAGTCCTTCCCAAGGGCTGCAGTTCTTCACAAACTGCTCTGGCATGGGTCCCTTTCATGGGGTGCAGTCCTTCAGGAACAGTCTTCTCCAGTGTGGGCGTCCCACAGGGTCTCTGTCCCACCGTTACCCTCCATGGCTGCAGGGGCACAACTGCCGTCTCACCACGGGCTGCAGGGGTATCTCTGCTCTGGCTCACCTCCTCCCCCTTCTTCACTGACCTTGGTGTCTGCAGAGTTGTTTTTCCCACATCCCACTCCTCTCTCCACTGTAGGTTCCAGCGAGGTTTTTTATTTTTTTCCCCTCTTAAATATGTTACCACACAGGCGTATCCACCATCGCTGATGGGCTTGGGCTTGGCCGTGGCCAGAGGTGGGTCCATCTTGAAGCCGAGGAAGCTTCTAGCAGCTTCTCACAGGAACCACCCCTGTAGCCCCTTGTCTGCTACCCAGACCCCACCACACAAACTCAGTGCACAGCAGAAAATAATACATCTGCACAGAAAGCTTGGGTTTTTTTCACATGGAAGAGCTGAAATGCTATGTGCCATTTCTGAAGGCTAGATTTTGCAAATGTCTGTATGAAATGAAACGGGCATTTTGCTTCCATCTTCAGCTTTTTATGGCATGGCTTTTTCAGTTGCAATATGTGCAGAGTATGGGCTATGGTTTGGAAAACGTGTCTTCTTTCCTTTTAAGTTAGTGCTGTCTTGTGTTTAAATTGAACGATACTGTGTCGACTCTCAGGTAGAATTGAATAATACAAGTCCTCATTGTTACAAAATATGTTTGTTTTTCAGTTCTGAAAACAAAGGGAGTGAAGCTATAAATTTAAAGAGCAACCAAAAGGAAAGTACAACTCTGCCTGCTCTTTTGAAGGTATGATTTTTATTTACTAATGGTTGATTGAACTAAAGCCTGTTACCTGTGCTTGTGACTACTTGCTAGTGTTCTGATGTTGGATATATTCCTGCACTGCGGTGTAGCACCTGGTTGCCATATTCTTGGTGAGGGTCCATTATGCAAGAGTACTAATACACATACAGAAAACAGAAAGAATGTCTGTGCCTCGCATTCTTAAAACAAGTTTCACATCTTTACTTACATTAAAGAAGTAGAATTCTAGCGCTAATGGTACATGCAGCTAGCCAGTAAAGACGGAAGCTAGTATTTTTATCAAATAATAGTTTCAGGCATTCCTCTAAAGCACAATTTCTATATAACTTATGAATATCTAACCAGTAAGTGTTTGCCTACCTGAAAGTCCCCTGGTTGCCAGCCAAGGCACTGTTAAGATCTTTCTGCTGAAATTCGTATACGTGCTGGCTATTCTTCACCACTGTGATCCATGTAAATCATGCTTGCCTTGTCCTGTAAGCATTTGATTGCAAAAAAAAGACATGCTTCTCTGTGATCAGGGCTTTCTCCTATATCACTTGATACAAAGTGGTCGTTGCCTATAAAGTTCTGTTTAGATTTAGTCAAATATCGTAAATAATTATGTACGGCACAGGGCCTGGTGATAGCAGCTGTCTTTGCTGCTATCACATCATGCCCTGCACAGAGCTATTTCAGTGATTCGTTCACTAAGCACTTTTGCTTGGTTTTTTGTTGCTTTTCCTAGTAGTTTTAGTTTAATGCAGAAAATATTGTGGCTACTTCCCCAAAAGGGACTTGATGACTCTGCCACATTTATTTGGTGATCCAGCAGTCTTCTTAACACACGGAATCTGAGATTTTTATCCTGTTGCATTTGCTGAATACTAACGGTGTATGGAGAAGGAAGCAGTCTTCTTCCTGTATGGCCTACAGTCTCTCTGTAGTTGCATATTCACTATCTAGGGACTGTTTGTTTGGGCTTTGCCAAAGGTCAGGGGACATTGCAGTTGCCTCTACAAAAAAACCCAGTTCAGTCCAAGGGGGTTATTAGCTCAAGAACAATTCCATGTTGGTCGTAGTTTATCTACATCAAGGTGGGAAACAATGCGGTGACGTTTGTTCAGAAGCCCTGTGGATTCAAGCCAACTCTGCTGTTCTGAGCTCCTGGAAAATGCCACCGAATGCCTTCCTGTTACTATAAATCATGGACTGTTGATTTTATGCCTTGAAATACAGGCAGAAAAGGTTTTGATAAACCAGAAGAAATTCTCCTGTAATATAAGCAAATCTTCTGCATTAAAAAAAAATAAATAAATCTTATTTTTCTATGTTAGATCAGTGAAAAATTCTAAAACAGAATTTCCTTTTGAATAAGGTTTTGACTGGGGAAAGGGTATAATTTAGCATATGCGCACAGGACTTCAACACCAGGAATTGCTGAAAAGGAAGTATGAAGAGGGCTAGGTCTCAAGAAACAAGCAGAATGTGTAGGTGGAAAGTTAGGTTTAAGTTACCTAAGAGTATCTCTTTCTTGCCAAACAGTAAATGTCATTTATTTTTTAGTGAAAAAAGCCCAAATTCAGAATCTTTCCTACTGAATCTAAATTAATTGCAGTAAAGTCTTCTACTCAGAAGTTGTGGTTTTGTAATAGTGTACTACAAGTTGGTGCCAATATTAATACTGTAAAGTATTGTTTCAAGTATCTGATCTGTTTTCTTTGTCTTGCCATAACTTTTATTTGTCTTTGACCTTTGTTTAGAAGTCTAAGGTGTTACTGTGTACATTACGTTATCTTTGTAATAATACCTGATGTTTGTATAGGCTTTATAAGAAAGGTGCAGTTTTCACATTACTAGAATGTGCTGGCTGTTCAACTGTACTGAGAGCTTCCTGTCTAACTTCTCTCTTTCTTAAGCTGATCAAAAATCTTCTGATACACTTGAATGGTTTTGGGTGCATAGTAATGAATACTTTTATCACTATAATTGTATATCTTGTGTGCTCCGGTATTACAACTAGGTAGAAAAAAACTGATTCAGAGGAAGTGGAGAAAGTATTTATTTTCGCTGGCCCACAACCCCCCTTCTATTTGTTAAAGAAATTTTTTTTTGGTGCCACTGCTCCCTCCAGCATACACTTGAATTTTAATAACACCAGTGTCCGGTGCCTGACATTGGACAAAATAAGCTGTCTTGTACAAAGATCACTAGAATGCAGCTGAGCAGTTGGAGAGAACTAAGGCTGTCTCATTTGAAAGGGACAATGTATGGTATTGAAGGATGTTCTAGCCTTGTTCATTGAGTCATCAAGGTTACTATGGGCTGAACAAAAAAAAATGTCTTGTTGTTATGGAAAGTGTACTTTGTGAAGAATGTCTAAATCTATATACCCACATGGGTCGGGTTTGGGCCAGTTTCTGTGCATGTCCATGTCTCTGAACTGTGCTTCTGCCTAGTCTTTTCAGGTGCATGGTGACTAAAAGTTGAAACCGTGTTGTGTCTGTCTGTGACCAAGTTGATGAGCTATCATGTTTCTGATAGAGTTACATGTAGACTTACATGCTGTGATTTTGTATATTCGGTGGCCATCTCAGCAGCAGGCCAGGGGTGGAGTAGTGGGGGAACTGTTAAGTCCCTGATTTAGCAGCAAAGGTCAAATATCTAAATTGCAGCTGACTGGGTGAGTGGAGGTGGGAAACATCCTAAGCTATGATCGCTCTTTGGCTCTTCAAAGCACTTCAGTTACCAGTTCTGTACTCTGCCCCTGCTATTTTTTTCTCTGTGGTGAAATATTTAGCTCATAGAAGGAGGAAAAACTATTTTAATACCTTATGAAAATAGGAAGCCTAATCCTTCTGTGCCAAGGTGACTTTACCAATCATCATTTGATCACTTCCAAGAAAATATTACTGAAATATATTTGCTATGTCTATTAATTCATTGCCAGAAAGTACACCACCACTCACCACTATTTTGTTAGAGATCTTGTTTTGCTTCAGTTTCTTTGAATTAGAGCGGTAAACAGTGCTATTTCTGAGTAAGGGCTCCATTTGAGCAATGTGATTGTTGAACAGATGGTTGTTTGGATGTAAACAGTTCTTGAACTTCATGTTTGGTGTTGTAAGTATCTGCATGGCATAGTGTCCAGTACATATTAGTGTATCATTAACCTCACTTTTTGCACAGGGACTTTGTTTTTAAAAGCAATATTGCAACAGTGCTTCCTGCAAAACTATGTGAAGGCATCTTTCACAGCTTTTGGTAATGTCCTTAAAATAGAGGTTTACAATGGGGACAGGTATTAGTTGAATTGTGTTGAACAGCCACCAAATAAGCTAGCACAGCTACTGCGGTGAGCTGTGTGCTGGAGAATGTCTCATTAGTTCAGTTTTGAAGAAATCACACAACACTCATTGGGTGTGCTTACGCCGGAAGCGTAGCCTGGCTCCTGCCCATCTTACTGTACTGTGGTAGTAGCAGCAATGATAGGTGCTTGGGTTAGTTTCAGTAGTAGTGAATGGCTTAGGTCGCAGGCTTGCCCTGTCCGAGGTTCTCATCTAACTGAAGGCTTTGCTGTGACAGTGTAGGCAAATTCACTTGCCTGCTGATTGTCCCTAAGTATCCTTCCTGTAGCAGTGCATGGAAGAAACAGTACCTTCTCCCATAACTGATTAGGAAGGAATTCTTAAGCGTCTCGGCACAGGAGCTGCCATGTGAACTCTGTCAGGCAAATGCAAAAGTTTAAAAAGTAGATAGAAATACGATATACCAAATGTATAATTTAGACTTCAGTATTTTAATAGCATTAAATATTTCATAATTTGGCCCACAGGCTCAAGCCTGGGTGCTAGTCGCCTGGATTAACTGGAGGCAGTCTCAACCTTGATAGAAAACACAGGGGCAGAAAGTACTGCAAAGATTATCTAGTCCACTCCTCTGCCCCAAGGTGAGATCTCTGTATCTATGTCATATCTGGTAGAAGTTTGTTTAACTTGTTCTCAAAGACCTCCAGGGATGGAGATCTCTAAGATCTCTCTGCAACTTCACCAGACAACAGTTCTACTGATTTCATAAACCTTATAATTAAAAAGTCTTTTTCTTAACATCCCATTTAAAGCTTCCTTGCTACAAATTAAACCTGTTGCTGATTGTCCTCTGGCAAGTACTCCTGTATACTGTGAACATGGAGAAGAGATTATTTTGTAGCCCTGCCTTCCAACATGGATTTTGTTTCAAGGTAATGTAAAGATGGCTGAATTTAAATGGTAGACACAGTATTAAAATTTGACTGCAAGGAAAATTTGACAGCAAGGACTGCAATTATGTGATAAGATGGAGCCAGATTCTATTTGGAGTTGCAACAAATAGGACAAGAGGCAACGGGTGCAAGCTGGAACATGGGAAATTCCAGTCATCCATAAGAATTTTTTTCTTCTTTTTTCTTTTCTTCCTCTCCCCCCCACCCCCTTACTGTAAGGGTGGTCAGATATTGGAACAGGTTGCCCAGGGAAGCTGCAGAATCTTTATCCTTGGAAATACTCAAAATGCAACTGAATGAAGCGCTGCTCTAACTGGAGGTGCTTTGAGCAGGAGCTTAAACTACGTGACATGACCTCTCAAGCCACATTCCTTTCAGCCTAACTTGTTCTGTAATCTTGTCACATCATTTTTCATCCGATGTCTGAATTCACATAGATTTTTTTGAAAGTTCCATGAACTTGCTGAATATATGTAGCTGTTCTTACTGAATGCCCCTCGTTCTGACTTGATATATATAATTAGTTTTAAGTTCTACAGAAAGTTAGAAATAAAAATTAAGCCCCGTGTCTTAGTTAACAGCATACTTTTCCATATAGCATGGTTTTGTTTCATATTGTCATGGTTTATTGTATATTGTCTTGTTTTCATATGTATGTTATCTAAGTAATGTCTGCCCAGCCTGTGTGTGAATGCCTGCTGAATGCCCGTGTCCTAGACCTAGTAATTAAAAATCAGAGAGAGGGATTCTTTGTCTTTTGTGAGTCAAGGGAGCAGGACTATTACTTCAAACCATATATTTTTAAAGAACTGGTAGTTACTCTTAAAGAATGTTGCTGTGCTGCCCCCAACAGTGAATGAAGGACAAACCCAATATGTTTCTGGAGTTTCTATAGTCAAGATTTCTTTAGTGGAACCTGAAAGCAGATCTTTTTCTCTTTGGCAATGATGTAGACTTTCATTGAAATGGAACTTCATAGGCAAGTACATAGCACTTTCTGGTTTCCCAGGACACTTTGTTGAATTAATTAACAGCTGTATGTGTTCAGGAAGACATTTCAAGATCATCCCATCTAAAGTCCTAGTAAATTCCTTTGTCATACTGAAGATTTTTAGAATGGATGATTCTGAAATGTGCTTCCCTCTATACTACTTCAGTTCTTTAAAGAAGGGATCTTGAGCAAGGAACTTTGTTCCAGGAGAGGAGAAAAAAAGAATGGGCTTAAACCTTGCTTAGTTTGGTTGCAGAAGACCACCAAGGAGACAGATGACAAGCAGAAGTATAGTGCCAGATGCTATAGCCTGCCAATAGAATACAAGCATGGGTGGAAATCACACTATCTCACCCCCTTACTAGTGTTCTGCATGTATACACCTTCTGCATTGACAATTTCACCTTTATTTTTTTAATTTATTTTCAAATGTCAGGGAATCATCAAGTAAAAGAGAATAAAAATTATATTTCATGTTTGAACACATTTCCATTAAAAGGTAATGCAAGTGTTACACTGGGGGAATTTAGAGGAAAGAATGGAAATAAGAAAGACAATTTAATTCTGTTCTCTCTGACTCCGTACTAGACCTTGTAGCAATAAGATGATGGTTATATACTGAGGAGTACCCATTCTTACTTCATCTATAATCAGAGTTTTACAGTAATTTCATGAGAAAATTCATAAGGGAGACATTTTGAAGCAAATTCTGCAAATGGTGTAAACAGAATTTTTTAAAATCTACAGTTCACTTTGTCATTCTGGAGACTTCCACTGAGTTTACAATTCCCTGTAAAGATGACCCAGCAGAAACTTTATTTCAAATTGTACCTCCTTTTTCTCTGTCTTTTCATTTGAAGTGTTCAGCCTTCCCACCTTGGTTTTTGTTCTCTTGTCGGAGAACATGAGTCTGGATACTTCCTCAGACTTTAGGTAAACACTAGAGTTTCAGAGAACTTTTGCTTCATCTTTCCTTTCCTCATATAACAACTTGAATCTACCTTAAGAACTCCCTGGTGTGTCAAGAATTCAAATGGATAAACAATTTTTTTTAAAGTCCCGGTGCTGAACTTTCAACAGAGGCAACTGTCTTTCCAAATGTTAAATTTAAATAGATTTATTTTTAAAAATGCAAAACTAACACAATTTAACTAAAAGTCCCTTCCTGTTGTTTAACTTTTACTCCTGATTATGAAGATGCCATGATTTCCTTGGTTTTCTAGTTACCCTTGTCTTCTAGGGTTGTCATCACCTGATTTTTTTTCGTGTCAAAACAAGCAAGAGAAAGGAAGATGTGGAAGGAAAACTTCACAGTATAAAAAGGACAAAATATTCAGAGGTTCAAAGCATTGGTTATTTGTAGAGATACAGAACTCACCTTTAATTTAAATCCCCCCAAAACTCCAAGGCTGTCATTGTTAATCTTTGGGGATTTTCTTTTTCTAATTATTTAAAAGGTATTATTTAGTTAAGACTAAACAGTTTTTGACAACGGTGGAACTCCCTTGCATCATCTCTGTCACCACTCTAATTACTGATAAGTAGGAAAAACCCACCTTGACCATGTGTTTTTTTTAATCCATTTTTCTCATGAACACTAGCCTCCCAGAGAAAGTAAATCTGCTGAAAAACATGCAGTAGGGGTGTACTAGTCTGCCAGAAAATCAAGGTATTTCACTGTGGATTTTGTTTAGCATACAAAATTTACATACTGTATCGCTGTTCAGCTTAGATGAGATGCTCATAATAGTTAAATGAAACACAGCCATCTTAGCTGTGTTGACAGGTCAAAGCTAAGGCTAGGAACGTGGTTAATTTTCCAGTATTAGGGGTAACAATGCCTAAACATGCTGCTTTGTGCACCCAGCACTTTAATCTGAAACTCTTAAACTATTTCTACATGTTAGCAAACAGAAATTCTGGAATAGTGCTGTGACCATTTCTCGAATTAGTAAAATGGGATGTTGGGGTTAAATGGTTTGTGGAAGGACCCTGGAGTGAATCAATGACGATCCTGAAATCCTGATGGATGGCTGTCCTCTCCCACAACTGCAGGTGAGATGGGGTGGTTAAAGTGCACGAGTGTATCTGTGCGGTACGTGAAATGTTCTCCATCAGCAGCTCCCAGCTCAGCAGGATAGACAGTCTGTGAGGAGGTCTCCACGTGGCTGTCTGGAGTTTCTGCTTTGTAATGAGCATCGGTTCATGGGGAGTGAAATCTGAAATGTCTGGCTGTTGTGGCTGGGAGCTAATTCTTTGTTCACGGAGATCTGTGTTTTAATGCTGTTAATAGTTTCATTTCATTCACTCGTT
Source organism: Pterocles gutturalis (assembly GCF_000699245.1). Classification (NCBI taxonomy): domain Eukaryota; kingdom Metazoa; phylum Chordata; class Aves; order Pterocliformes; family Pteroclidae; genus Pterocles; species Pterocles gutturalis. The sequence goes on along the minus strand of NW_010110402.1, from coordinate 89,389 downwards.
AAGGCAATAAAAGAGATTGTATTCTTGGCAGACCGACATAACCCCTGCTGAATGAGAACCTCTGGCAATTTGAACTTTTGCCACTCACTGCTGAGAGACGGCGGCTACCAGGGCGGCTGTTCCCAGCTGGTACAGGAGGCAAGGCAAACCTGCCAAAGCAGTCCCTCTTCAGGGTGCTGTTCTGCCGCTGGAGCTGCTCTCTGCACTTTCGAGGGGCTGTTCGCACCACTAGCGAGCCCTGTGCCTGACTGTGTCGGTGCAGTTAGGCTTTGGGCATATGTCTGTGCTACAGTCAGGAGTGGGTAACAGCATGGAAACATAGCTAGTCTGCTGTTGAATAAATTAGCTCAGATAAGGATCACACTTGAGATGTGACATCATGGGCTTGTCTTCTGAGTCCCGGCTGCCAAGTTTCTTTGCAGCAGTTGCTCCAGCAAGGTGAGACCGTGCTACCTGACTGCACAGTAGTTACAGCTTCAGTTATCACTGCAGTCTCTTCAGTCACCTGATTTAAGTCATAATCTTGTTTCATGCTCTGCTGAGCTTCCCCTCTGCACCAGCCTCATTGCATGTGAGGTCACAGGACCATAGAATAATGCAGGTTGAAGGGACCCCAGGATGTCGTCTAGCCCAACCTCCTGCTTAAAGCAGGCTCAGTGGTAAGGTCAAGCCAGGTTACTTAGGGCCTGCCCAGTGAAACTTTTGAGTAATGAGTTGCTAAAGGAATAAAAGCTAATTAAAGCTTTATGAAGTATGTCACAAGCAGGAAAGCTCATGGGGAGTCGGAGAGGGAAGGCAAGGGGAAGACTGATGACACTCTGTGTACAAAAGGAGAAGAAAGACAACACTACAGCAGGAAAACTTTTTTCCTTCCATCAGCAGGGATCTTAAAGGGGATCTGGCAGGTAGGTTTTCATCCAGAAACTATTGTTTGCAGGGTAAGCCAAAGAAACTGTTCAGGCTGCTGTGACACTGGAAGAGGATTTTTTTTTTTTTTTTAGTCGATGACATAAGGTGTAACTAGTATGAGAGTCACTGGTATTTTTCCAGTGTTGTGAATATAAAACTGCTCAAGCCTGTTTGCAACACAGATGCAACTGCTCTGTCAAGGTCAGCTAAAGGCCCTGACTTGAAAACTGGTGGGATATACCAGGGAAAGGATTGCTTTGTGTATACTGTATGCCCTTGCATTTTTTTCCTGAGCATTTGCTGGGGACTTCTGTCAGAGATGAGCTCAGGGCATGGGAAATAATAAAAGTTGAAGTTTTTGTGTTGTTACCTTGTGGAATTGCCATCATCCTGCTGCATTCACGAGGCCCTTGTGCCTGAAGGCTCCTGCTGTGTTAAAGGCTTACTGGCTTTACAGATCATGTGCTTTCGTCTCAATAATTTGAATGTGGCATTATGTTAAAATGCAAACTTCAAAATGTGTAGCAGGAACAGTTTTGTTTGTATAATGCCCAAAAATGGTGGTTCAAACTTTGACTTGAGATTTTATGGGCAAATGGTAGAACACCAATAGCTCATACTGTCTTTTATAGCAAAGACAAAGTGGAGCAGGAGGGAGAGTGTGTGGAGAGTAGGATTGATTATATTGAAGGAAAGAAAGAAGGATTTGCATAGCTTCTGTGTTGGAACTTAATAGCCACATATATCTTCAAGTAAGCACAGTGTAAATGTTCTCCAGGGCTTTTTTTATGCAAGACACCATTTATGGTTAAAGGTATGGAAGGACCCTTTCGTATTAAAACTTCCTGTTCTTTTGATTTACCAAAAGTTAAATATGGAAAGGAAGATGAATGAGGAAGGGAAGTGTAAATAGGTTTCTGTTTCTGGAAACAGAGACTACAAAACAGCTTTTCATGCAGGGCATGAATTATGCTTACAAATAAGAAGCACAGTCTTTACATACATTTTGCCTCACAGCTGCTAGGGGAAGAATTTCACATGTAGAGATTTAGCCATATCTGAAGTCTCAGTTCTTAATAGGAAAAAACCCACTAGTTCCTGAATACAAGTGACTTTAAAAAAAAAACCCAAAACAACAAAAAACCAACAAAAAAGGATAATACTAAACTCGACAAGTTTTAAATGTAATATTTTCATTTGTAGTTAATGCATTTAGCTTTTAACTTCATAGATATTGCAATAATTAATATAAGTGTTTATAGCCTATCATGGTTATATCTGCAGAGAAAATAGTAAGATTTGTGTGCACTTCCTGCACTAAGATATTATTTTAAATCTGGCAAATTTGTGTGAATGATACTAATGACAGAACAAGGGAGAAATTCAACTTAAAGTTGAATCAAAAACTAGTGTTGAAGAATGCTGAGGTGTTAATCAAGGTGAAGGAAGAAACGATGACAGTAGGACTTTGAAGTTGACTATAGCGAATCATTCATGTGTTATTTTGGAAATTAATTTTTTTTTGTTGTATCTGTTTTGTATTTCCTTATGCAAAGTACTTAAGTTCCTGTGAGGTGAAGGTAATTGTTCAAGATATTCATCACAGGTTTGCATGTTACTTGCATAGTTAGCGTAGTACTGAAGATACCAGCCGGCACTGTGGAACATCTGTAAGCTGCACTGTTGCCATCTTCATTTCCAGGGGTGGGTTTGTGTAGAGTTGACTTGTAAAGTAGTAAATCCCTGAATACTACACGGGTGACTGCATCGCTTTGTGACACATCAACTATTGATTAGTGCAGTATGTGGGGAGGCAGGTGGATTTGTCACAGGGGGTATGAATAAAGGCTAGAGTTTGACTTAGCCCACTTTTGAAAGTTTACTTAGAAGTTTAATGTGGTTAAGTGTCTTGCCTTTATGAAGAAAATAGAGGTTGTATGGATTTCTCAGGGACAAATGAATGCCATTCGATTTCTATCCTTACATAAAAAATTCCGTTTTCAACACATACATCTGAGAGCTTAATATTAGGCAATTGCATCTAGTCTTTTTATGAAAAAGGTGGAAAGATATTACTTGAAGGTTAGAGATCACTGCTCCAGTACTGCTAAGTGTAGCTTGCAAGATTTTAGGAAATTGCTATACCCCAAGGATTAAACTGTTTGTTGAAACACTTTTTTTCATCATTAACATGATCCTAGATGGACTATTACCAAATAAGCCTACTTCCTTATTTGCTTCAAGTAACCTAAAATATATCTTCAAGGTGAAATAGTATTAGTGACCTAATGAAAACAGTAGCTTTCTGCTTAGATTGGATGGGTAGGTGTTGTCCAATTTGAAAATTACTCTTATCCAAATATATTGTTGATACAGTTAAAATAGGCAGAGGACTTTTTATTCATGTTCTACTTTGCAATTCCTGTTGAGCAGAATAGATTTCATCGTAGAAAAGCTGGGAGACTTTATTCAGTTTTAATAAACTGGATTGGGACAGGGATTTAAATTAGAAGGATTGTACTGTAATCAAACAGGCAGCAATGGCATATGGCACCTACTATGAAGGGTGGGGAGCGGGGGGAGGTGCTCCCCAAAAAATTTTGTTCCGGAGAAAAAGTCTTTTCAGATTCTGAAGATGAAAACGTGGTTACATGTGGTGTTTGTGAAGCCTACCAGTGAAGCTGCATCATCTTTTTGGGCAGAAGTAACATGGTTTTGGGAGAAGTATTGTGGGTTTGGGCAGCAGTTCTTGGATCTGTGAAAGAAGCTGACACCAAGGAAATTCACAGGCATAAATTGTTGAGGAGCAGAGCTTGTCCTGCCCTTGGGGTTAGATGCTCAGCTGAGTTGGACAAAGAAATGAACAGGTGCTTTAAATGAGGTGAAGCCTGCTTTAATAATAATTATTTTCAGTTAGCTGGTACAGCTGATAGGCAGTTCAGAAGGTCATGGCTGCAGAGGTGTGTAGGACCTTGGCTGTATGGAAAACTGTGCAGTTTGAGCATCGTAGCCTATGGAGCTGTATGCTCCTGCAAATAGATTTGGAAATAGGGCTGTGCAGTTAACTGACTGTGGAGTTGAAGGAAAGCTGGCCAAAGGGTGCAACGTGGGGTTGCTAAGGATTGCAGACAGGATTAATCTCTGGCACGTGAGTTGAGCTGTTCTTATACAAGTTCTGTTCTTGAGACTCCCGAGTTTTTTTAAAAGTGCAGGTTACCCTGCACTTAAGGCTATGGTATGTTTGTGTTTTGCTATGGTGTACTTAAGTATGTTTGCAAGCTGAAAACTGTTAATCTCACAAGCGCATATAGATTTGTTTGTGAAGCTGGGCCTTTTGAGCAGAGACTGAAATACTTTACGGTACACCTGAATTGGTCTCTGAGTATAGCCTGAAAGAACAAGAGCATGAATCTGACAGCTTGTGGGATTCTTTCTAGTGGTGCAAGGTGTGGTGGGACCAGGGAACGTCCTAGCTGCAGATGAGTGGCACTTCATGCCTATCAGTAACAACAGTCGAAGGTTTTGGGAACAGTAAGAAAATCAACTGTCTGTCTGCTAATAAGCCAGTGTGCAGTTTCCCTTCTTCTAAGAAAGCGCTGATGAAGCTTAATTTGTTTTTATTTTAAATTCTGGTTTAAACCTAATCTCATAATCTCCATGTGCCAGGACATATTTGAGTAAATAATATTGAATCTGCGGTATTAATAATAAGAAACTCTTCTCTTTACTTGTAATGCAACGGCGTGAAAAATTGTTCCTTGCTTCTTCGTCATTTTTTTTCTTCCAGTTGAATCAATTATTCTCCATCTGTTCTTCTGTACTTTACTTCCACAGCATCTGCTTTGTGAATCTTCTAGCCTATGTAGTCCTTTTGACTTTTTGTAGAGTAGGAACCTTTTAGTACAAAAAGAGAACACAGGGCTTTGCTCTTAAAATGAACCTTTAAACAATGGATCTCCTGAAAAGGGATACAATGTGTAGGAGCAAATTAAAATTAAGGAATTTGGGAAAATTACAGGAAACATTTTCTTTATGTGCTTCTTGTATTTGTCTTAGGTTTGTCAAAACGAGGAGAAGAATCATTCCACAGAAGAACTTAGCAAGTCTGAAATCCAGGAGGAGCTGAAAAAGGCTAATAGCCTTCCTAGTTTGACTCCTGGAATCAAAACAGCAAATAAAGACAAGCAACCCCGAGAAGGTTTCTTTCATTTTCTTGGAAGCTTATTTAATATTGCAACAAAATCATCTTTGGTAGAATCTAAACCCTCTACCTTCCAAGATGAACCCAACAGATGTGAAAAGGATTTACAGAATACAAATACCCTTCCGGAGGACATGCAGCCAAAGGATCCAAAAATTGAAGAGCGTATCTGTTCTACAGCTAGAATAAAAGAGGATTCTGTAAATAAAGATGATGCCATCTTAAATAATTCTGGGAAAAGTATCTCACAGGATCTGCAAGGAGGCTGGAAGCAATCTGCTGATGCACAAAAGTAAGTTTTATAGTTTAATATTAAATATGTTAATGTTTGTGCATGTGTGTGTGTGCACAGAACTACCTTGACTAAGTTCTGCTGAATGTGTGACAGATGACTGTTGTTCTTAAGGATGGCTGGAGTGTCTTTGACTCAACTTTGTGGAAAATTCTAGTACTAACTACCTTAAATAAATGAGGAGAAGTTGACTGCAACAAAATATACCTTTAAAGGTTTTCTAGAAGCCTCCTGACTACGGATAGATCCAGTGTAGATCTAAGTGTTAAGAGAGGTGGCATTTAGAAATACATTCAGTATTGTAGATCTGCTTAAAAATAGAAGAAGAGCTTATTTCCATCCATATTGTGGGCTAAATAAAGATTTGAATGTTTGTCCTTTTTATGTTTCACTAGGTTAGTGATTTTTACTTCTGCAAGTAAGGTTTCCTTATTTTAAAATTATCTTTCCTGGTTTATTTGACTTGGCAATTTTTGCTTATGTGGTTTTTTTTCCCCTTGTTCTTTGGGGTTTTCCTGTAATGTAAAGAAGGTTATATAAAATACTCAATTAGCCTAAATATGGAACATCCTTAACAGTCCTATAATATTTCCAAAAAAGATTAAAAAAAAAAAAGATGGTGCCAAGGGCACCACTGTGTCTTTGAGAGTAGAAAAGCGAAAACATTGGCTATGGTCCACACCATGTATTACAAAATCTTTCTGACCATGGCATGAACGTAGGTAATGGTATTACAAAAAACTGTTGCAGAATGGGAGGCACTTTTTTTATTCTTTTAAGTTTTTTTATTCTTTTAAGTTTTAAAACTAATTTGAGTTGTGCTCAGTATATACTATTTATCTGTGGCATGTGAAGTGTTTCATCTCCGTATAGGAGGTCAGGGATTCCCAAAGGAGCTGCTTAATGAATTTCATTTCCATATTGGGGATGTCTCCAGCACTCTATCCTTATTTTCAGTAAACTAGTGATTTGAGGCATCTGTCGTTCACCTTTATATTATAAATGTAATGGCTGATCAGGATATGACTGAGACTGTATTTCCACCGCCAAAATACAGTACTGTTTGTAATTAATAAAAATAATAGTTGTGTTCTTGTGAGTACTCTAGTTTGGTGTGTGACGTGGTCGACTGGTTTTTATTACAGATTCTTAGTAGTGCACATCTGACTGACGCTTCTTCCAAAGTGCGTGTTGCAGCCTAGTGCCACCACTTCATTGATCTATACAGAAGAAAATTTCTCCTTCCCTTAGTTATTATTTAGGGTGGCCTAGGAGCATTATGTTACTCAGTCTAGTTCCTGAACAAACTGTATTTCTTAAAACCTGAGGGACAGGATGGCTTGCTGCATCAGTCTCTTGCTGCTATTTACTGTTTCTGTAGTGTGCTTGGAAACTGGCAGGTAAGTTGCATGCCATTGTGCCAGGGGCTGTGCAGAGAAATAAGAAAAGTCCCTCCTTGCCTCAAAGAGAGCTTGGTCAAAAGAGACAGTAGATGTTAATAGATCTTTTTCACTTTTTTACTTTGTTCCGTGTAGTTTCTTCCATGCTTTCTGCTGTACTTTCTTCAATGTTTGCTCTTTTTCTGGCTCTCTCCATCCACAGCTACTGATGGTATTACCCAGTTTGCAGTGGTAGTCTGTCCTCCGTGCAGTTTTGTTTTCTTGCTCTCCTCCCCAATAAAGTCAGTCCCCTTATAGGCTGTACTGCTCTAGTTTATCTTGAGTCTCTCTGTCTATTCGATTATGAATCTTGGAAATTCAACTGAAGTCCCAATATGTGGTGAATTAAATGTGGCAATCAGAGCCTGCAAGTAAGTGGATGAGAGGCAGCCGTGGTCAGCCCTTACAAAGTCATTCTTTCTCTTTTTTTCCCCCCAGTCTGATGCAATAAGGAGCTGGTGTAAGTCTCTCCTTCCAGGTAGAAACCTCTGCCTGCTGCTGGCTTTCCAAGCGTACACGTGAGATTTGTTTGAGTTCTCTGTTTTATCAATGCCTACAGGCCTGTGAACAGGAGTGATGGAAGTAACAGAACATCTGAGGATTTTTTTGCTGCTCTGCTAATTTTGTACTGCCACGTTTGAGTAGATCTTGAGCAGTAAACTGATAATGTGCTGGGCAGTCTGTATGCACAGTTTAGAGGGTCAGATGGGCTCAGTCTTCATTTGCTTCTTGTGAATTCTTCAGAATGATGTGGATTAATAAGTTTGGCATTAATAAAAGCTTACAGAGTTTGAAAGGTGTGGGTAATAACTCAATGTGACATCTTTGCTCTGTGCAAGTATGAGTTATTTTGGGTTTGTTGAAATCAGAGTTGCAGTTGGCAGTTTCAATTAACCGTGTTTTAGCATTGTCCTATATTGTTAGATAACCTATGCAAATCAATGTAGATTTTTTTCATTATAGTTGACCCGTCTCATGGTCAGCCAAGCATATAAAAATGTATTGCTAGTTTGGAGGTAGGGGTGAGTTGGTTTATATACAGAATGAAGTTTTTCCATGGAAGATTGCTTTTTTAAATGGATGAAAAATGGTGATTTTTTTTTTCATTGTAGCTGTTGAAAAATTGGGCAGACATTAAACCAGTATTTTTCCTTTTAAACTTGTTCTCAAAAGTACAGTGTACATTTTGCCCTTTTTTGGCTCAGGATACAGTAAAGTTAGACGGTGTGCAACTTCTCTGTATGTTTTTCTCTGACTACATAACGTGAACAGTGTTTCTGAAAAAAAAAAGTAAAGAGAAATTGAAATGACAGTGCGGAAGCAGAGGTTTGCACTGTTCACCTTTTAAAAGTTTGAGTCAAGGAGACCTCTTTTTTCTGTTATGGAAGTGATTATGCCATTTTTGTTCTCTTTTAGTTTAGAAGTTTGGAGGATGTAGAGCATTTTTTTTTCCTCTGCAGCACTAGCTAGCTTCTTTACTAAATATTAACTAACTGGTTTTCATTTAGCATAGTTAAACTGTAAAAGTGCTCCTGGTTGCTGATGGTTGGCAGAAGGTACAAAGAAGTAGTTGCAAATGGATGCTAAAAGCACATGAATAATGATAGGGTAAAAAGATGAAGATGTAGCACAAAGGAACAGGAAGGTTCGTGGAAGGGATGGCATGAATGTGATCCTTTGCTAATCTCTAGAAGACTGGGTCTCAAAAGACAGATGAGATATTGTAGTGATCCGTACAAATTCAAAGGTACTATAGATTAAATTGATTGTTATGTGAACTGCATTTTAGCATTTAATGTAGAGGCAAATTGAAGCTGAGGGCTTTACAGATCCTTAAGACCACTGCATTATTAATCTTAGCACTGCTTCCTTTGTTATGAGGAACGTTTAAATGAATTTGTTAATTCTAAACTACTGTTAAATATTAAAGATTATCTGTGGTTATGGAGGAGGTTGCAATGAAAGAGGGACAGTTGTTAGATTGCATAATCCCCATAAGAGCTGTTCAAAAAACAAAACAAACAACCAACCTTTCAGAACTAAAATACCTGCCAAATGGTCTTAGATGCCTCTACAGAGACAACTTCATTAAACTCAAATCCTTTAAAGCAATATTTTGCAAAATAAAAGGAAATCAGACTGCTCTGACCTGTAGACTGAGGTTAATTTTACGCTCAGTGGGAGGCCTGGCATTTGGTGAAGACTCAAGTTTCCAGGCCTTGAGCCAAGGAAACTGGAATTCATGAGCTCAGTCTGTGGAGTGCATGTTTGTGAGGGACAAAGTGTGTAGGTCATGTTATTCCTCCATCGCCCTGGCTGGTTGGCTTGGAGGTAGTTATACCTTAAGGGCTTCTGCTCCTTTAATCCAGACAGTGGCAAGTGGTAAAGGAGGAGCACAGAGGACAAAACCATGATAAGTTTGGCAAAGTCTCTAGGCAACAATTTCTGTGGACAGTAACATAATAATTGCAGTACTGAAGATGGGTGAGGAGAGTTGGGTTGCCTAAGTCTCTAGTTACTGCATCCCTTAGTCTTCCATTTGTCTGGGGTGGTTAAAGATCTCCTTGCCATTGAGAAGTGATGCAAGCAATTGGGCTTTCAGTGTTCTATAAAAGGTTAGTGATGAAGGGGTGAGGTGGGTAAAATGTAAAATACAGTTTTAAAATAATGCTTATCCAGCTATAAGTGGAAAAGAAAAATGCAAAGTAAGATATTTGCTGCTAAGCATTGAAAAATCTCTCATTTTGGTAAGATTGCAGGGGGGTTTTTTGTGTAGAATCGTCCCAAGTGGCAGAGGGATAAGTATAAAAGTGAAAAGTTCACATTTAGTGTTAGCCTGTGCACTCCTTAATGATGTTAAAAGACAGCCTTTAACTGATGAAATAAGCCCTAAAATAAAACAATGAAACAGTGGGGATGCACTTCACCTGATTTCTCACCACTGAAAGTCTACATGAGAGAGATCAAGATTTTATAAAATAGACAAATATAAAACTTGAGTTTGTCCCCATTATCTTTCTTTCCTATAATGTAAAACTCTCTCACTTACACATAAATTGCCTTTCACTAACAAGCCACAGTTTGGCTTCAAAATTGAGGCTGTTTCTCCAAGACTACTAGGAATGGACTTCCTCCAGTACACATACCTGCTGTCTTCTCAAGTATACCAGTTGTGGTAATAAGCATTGCTCTCTTTGGGTGACTGAGAACACAAGTGTAACAATTTCCATCCCCCCCACCCCCCCAGGAAAAAAAAAATTAGTAATGAGCCAAATCTGTTCTATTGGCTGCTTGCCATTTGCCTGTCTTCTAGTAGATTTTTAAATTTTTTGTAACATGCAGTAACAATAAGTGGATGTTGAACATAGTTATGTGCAAAACAATAGTACTTGAGAAACTGCACAGCGTGTTCTGGAGTTCAGCAAGAAACCTTACTGGATTGCTGAACATGGTTTATGAGATTAAAACCAAAGTTGCATCTACTCTAAATGTTTTGGTTATAGAATCCTGACCACTGGTTAACATCCTAATGCCCCAATTTGGCGAAATATGTGAGATCCTGACTTCTCCCTTCTGTTATGCACCTTGTGGACTGGGAAGTGAGAGTCCCACCAGAGAAGTACAACCCCACAACCGCAAGGATTTTCTAACTGTAAGTGGAAGAGGAGAGGGGGTGATTTCAAAAGCAAACGTGCAAAACAGTATGCTTTTACACTTCATACACTACCAGGAACCAAGTCCTCGTAATGGTTTAGTGAGGGCCTTGAAAGCTATTTCATTGAGAAAGGAAGGTAGGGTTGAGGAGAGACAAATTTCAGACTGTTTGCAGTTCTACTATGCTATACATCATTAGTTTTTGTGAGGAGTTGAGGGTTTTTTTTTGTTTTAAAGTCTAGTAAACCCGTTGCTATACATCTAGTTGCACAGTATTTCCCATCTTAGTACTGTCAAAAATCCTGTCCTTTTATCTTGCTCTCTTAGAAATCCATCGCATAAACTCCTTCAGCTGTGCATAATTCTGGTTAACGTGTCTGTTTCAGAGCTTGTAATTCACCTTTGTGTTACTGGTCAGATGCAGGCTTGTGGTGATACAGAAACATAGCCCTTAGTTTGTCTGATGGATTATGTGTTGTGATTTTGGTTCAGTCAGTAGCAGCAGTATTCATCTTTCACAATAGATGCCTTTGGCAGACAATCAAGAGTAGATGAACGGAAATTAAATTGCTAAATTCCAAGTGATGGTCTCGCCAGGTAATTCCTCAGGAATAATGTAGAAGAGTGGGGAAGCTGCTGCTGCAGCGTTTGTTGAAATCAAATCCATCTTGTGATCAGAGCCTTGTCCTTGTCTGTAACTGCCTACCCAGGACCTATTTTACATACAGGACCTGAACATTTGAAGTCATAAGTGTACACACAGCGTAGCAGTGACCAGCCATCTTTGAAAGCAACGGATGATGATAGCAAAAGGAGAAAAACAGGAGCACAATGTTGCTTACTCCTATTATAATAATACCAGCATAAAGATTCCCATTTTATAGACAAATATATATAGTCATATAACAATGCGTACCCTGTCAGACAGAGGAGAGACAGCTGCTTCCCTTTGTAGAAAGAAGTTGCCTTGGTGTTGGCTCTGGGGAACACCAGGACAGCTGTGGACCCTGAGTGGTCCTGCCAGCACATGCCCTGCATCCCTGCAAGCACTGCTCTTTGGACCTAGATCAGTTACTTTTGGTCTTAGTTCCCTGATGCACTTTGCTACAGACACTTGAAACAGCACAAGGAGGAGCAGGGGCAAAGATAAGCATCTTGGGGGTG
>NW_010110402.1:0-77699 GCF_000699245.1 Pterocles gutturalis | reverse complement strand
AGGGAGGAGGGGGAAAGATTGATTTGTCTTCCAGTGGCTTTCTGGCTTCTCCCTTCAGAAAGTGACCATGGAAATGCGGCATTGTCCATTTGCTGATGCTCAGATGAACAGCAAGTCATTTCTGAGAGTGACCTGCTACTGCTTGAAAGGGGTATAAACTATGTGGGTAGCATATGTCCTACTCTAGGACAGCCAAATATGGCACAAAATTGATTTAGAAGGCTCTCCTGGGGAAGGATCAGGAGCATCCTGCCCCTGATTCTCTTGGTGAACTGTGGAGGGAGGACTCCAGCAGTGATTGCAGGGGTATACCCAAATTCCATGGAAGGATTTAGTGCTAGGTCACTGAGGAAGAGGGCTTCATTATTCTTAAATCTTTTCTTCCAGACACATCTCTATGCATACCTTGATTTGAACAACCTACCCTTTAACACTACTCATAGACTTTCAAGTTTTGATGAGAGCCTAAGCCTATGTGGGTCAACTGGGACCTTGTCGAGATAGGTGCTATGTTGAGATTTTGCGACCCGTTCGAGCAGTGGGGTGGGTGAATTTCAGGGCTCTGCTGTAGGAGACATGCAGGCCCAGGCCTGCCTGCCAGAGAAGGGTACCTGCCCAGAGCTGGGACGTGGGCCAAATGAAAGGTTCCTGTTGGCACCAAAGCAAAGATGTCTATGTTTCTGAAAGGTGAAAGCTTCTTAGTTTAAGAGTAATTAATAACAGCTGCATGACGCAAAAATGAGCTAAATTAATTAAGCTGAAAATTAATTCACCGGGTTGTTTTTTTTCCACTGAACTTTAGTAGATTTGTTCAACTGTGAACTGTATTCAATTAGTCGAGACTGTTTCTTAGAAACAGCATTATACAGTGCGATTTTGAAGTTAAGGAGCTACCTGCAATGTAATTGTTCAGGCCTCCTAGACCTTTACTTGTCAGTAAGGGCTGAATCCCTGCACCTTCATCTTTATTGTTGTTGGGGTGGCCAGTAATGTCAGAGAGAGTGTCACTGCGTTCCTGCTTTAAGTAGGCAGCTGGGCTGCTAGAACACGTGGTCGCCTTTGGTTGCCTCTTCAGAGCACATGTACTGTGTGATGCTCATAGAGAGGTCCCCATGTAATCTCCTGCTGATGCATCTGCCTAACTCCCCCTGGCATCAGTGTACGTGAAAGGGAAGAATAATTTCTTTGTTTCTGGCATCCTGAAGTCGAACCCTTTGGTTTCCTTAATGCATCTGAAGCGACACTCTTCTTGAGAGTAGAGGGATGTCCTAGCTTTAATTCTTCATTATGTATGAGGAGAGGCCGAGAGGAGCAACTTCCTTCAGCCTTAAGAAGGGAAGGCTAAGGGGCAACCTTACTGGTGTCCACAGCTCTCTCACATAGGCCTTAGAGGAGATGGATGCAGACTCCTCCTAGAGACACATCCTAGAGACACACGCTGTTGGGACAACAGGCAGCAGGAACATGGGATATTGGGAAATGTGTTTTCACCATGAGGATGGTCAAACCCTGGGACACGTGCACAGGACTCTTGTCCCAAAGGCCCATTTTCAGAGGTGCTCAGAAGTGGTAGGACAAGGCCCTGAGCACCCTGATCTAGTTGTCCCAGCTTGGAGCAGAGGTTGAATTGGATGATCTCCCATGGTCCTTTCCAGCCTGTATTACAGCCCTGTGCCTGAAGGCAAGGCTGTTTCCCAAAATGTTGTGAAGTTGTGCCATCCAGCTTCTGAATGCAATTTGCTTTTCGTTGGGATTTGCAGCATTTTATAACCTCTCTTTGCACATCAGCGTGAGGCAGCACATGGCAACTACTGCAGGGGCAGCGCAGGCCGTGCTTGTCTGTGCTTCTTGGAGGAGGCAGGTCAAAGGCATTCGAGTGTGACAGAGGGGAAGGAAGGGGGAGCTGGCTGAACTGGGTGGTTTGTGGGGTGGCGAGGGTGGCAGGTAGGTGTGCACGGATACTTCCCACAGGTGCAGGACAGGAAGGCTGGCTGCTCCTGGGTACTGGAGAAAGATGGCAGCGAAGAGCTGGGAGTGGTCCTCAGCCCTTTGTACAGATCTTGGTCTTGCAACTGCAGATGTTCTGGGTCAGCCTCAATCTGTGCTTTCTTCCTTCAGACTCAAAGAGTAGGGTTGCTTTCCCAGGTGTGGAAGATAATCAAGAAGTAGTACCATGAAGGGCAAGGGGAAGGAAAAGCATTCCTTCCAGGGTCACAGAGACTACATTTGCTTTTATAAAAATTGTCATTGACTCTTAATTGTCCTCATGGAACATTAGCTTTGAAATTTCCTGCAGAATCAACTGTGTGCAAATCACTTTGTTCAGCCAAACTTTTGACCTTTTGAAATATGCATTGTCCCAGGACGCTAGGTATTTCAAACTTCAGATGTAAATCATGAAGCTCTTCCTTCTGGCTAAAAAATAATTTTCTTTCATCTAAGTTGTATATGGCAACTTCTCAGTTAGCACACAGTGTCTTTTTTCAATAAGGCTTTTTCCATTTATGAAGATCTGACGTGAGTGTAGAAACCAGCTGGCTGAGTAAGTTGGATTCCACCAGAAGGTTTTTCAAAGTGACTTTAAGACAGTTGTTTCTGGACCTTAACATAATTTTTTAAAAGTTGTCAGTTAAGTATGCAGTAGGAAAAAAGCTAAGTGGAAAAAATTAAAATAAACAATAGCATAATTTAAAAATAGTTAGGGAGGGGTAGATGGGAACCACAAGAGACATACTGATTTAGATCAGTGGTTTTCAGCCTGTTGCCTGCAGATCTCTGCTCTGGGAGCTACTTCTGAGGGGTCTGTGAGGGGAGACTGGGGGAAACATGCACATGTATGCTTGGAAAAAGCAGGAGACTGCTGGACTGGGGAAAAAATATCTGTAAGAGTGAGGTATGAGGAAAAAATGGCCATTGCTTGTCTTGGGAGAGCCATGTGTTGCATGCTGCAGAAACAGGCCAGCCAGCAGTATGCTTGGACTTTGGCACTGGTGAGCCTGAGCTAGTGAGCCCGGAGCTAAGCAGTGGTCCTGGCTGTTAACGGCTTTCTAGCGTGGGTGACATGCTGTGAAAATGAAGCTGTGCTGTCTGGGGGTCTGAGATACTGTACCCTTGTAGTGTTGTATCATGCTGTATGATCTTCCTCCATGGTTTTGGAAATAGTCTGCTTTCTGCATTGTGTGGTACAAATGTGAAGGTTGGACAGGTCATTGATGACATACACTTGAAAAAGGTGCAAACAGTGTAGTCTTCATGGATTCACTGGGATGAGGCATTCAAGGTAGTAGGTTTCCTCCTGTGTCAGGTCTTCAAAACTAACAAGCTTGTTTTATAACTAATGCCATTTTTAGGGCAAGTTACACAAGGTGTCAGTCACATGAAATGTCAGATGTTCCCCTCCCCTCCTTGAGTTAGTCCCCCTTGAACTTTTTATTTCTCTTTCAGAATAGAAGAAATCTCTACAAGCACCTACTCCTGACAAATTTAACATAACTCATGTTGACATCCTCTCTTGTTGCTGTCAAACAGTCTTTTGTGAAACTGAATTAAAGACTTTATAGGGAATTGAATAGCTTCCTGTGAAGAAGGGAAGGAATCTTCCAGTATTTTAAATATGTGACAGAATACACAGAGTTCTGTGTATAATCAGGCTTTCATCTGTATCCTCATATGAGTTGAAAAAAAAAATTGGCAAAGAGTTTTTAAGGTAAGTTCTGAAATGATGTATTCTTTTGGTGATCAGAAATGAATTGTTACTTTAAATGTCTATGAAACAAGTCTCTAGTGAGACTTTCAGAAGATTTTCAGTGACACAGCCTCCTTCTAAATGTGTTTCATAAGACTTACAGCTGAAATCCTGCTGCCTCATAGGAACATGGGTTTTCATTTTTTCAGATGTCTTGTTGTTCTACGTGAGTGTTCAGATCGAGCACACTTCTATGTGCTCTAAAAGTAAATGCATTAGGACTAAAAGGTCTGTTGTCAAAATTTTTATAATACTCTGAGCAGCAAGTTCTTTACCAAAGGTTAGAGATCCTGAAGTTGCCATGTCTGTGGAGGAGAGGTTGGTTCTTTTTTAAAATAGCATCTACTGTGGAAACTCTTGGTAGAGGCAAGTCTGCAGGAACGCAGAGCTGAGTGTTAGGAGACTGGCAGAGGCCAGCTACAGGATGAGGCTCTGTAGCTGAAGCGATGCTACAGCCAGTGCTAGTCGGGATTGGGTTTGTGCACAGAGCTCCATCGGGAACATTGCTCTGAGTCTTGCTTGGACTTCAAATTGATCAATTGGAGCATAAAATTTCCTCAGAAGACAAACTTGAGAGCAAAAAGAATTGGGAGAAATTATAAAAGGCACCACATAGGCAAAGAGAAACTTCTGAGTATGTTTTTTTTGCCTGACCATGTGCAAGAAATGGTATAACTCTTCACTGGGATCTGTGGCTTAACTGAAGGCGAATATAGTACCCCATCATGCTGGGTTCTCCTAGTTATCCCTGTGTAGGCAATATTCTGTAAAATTAACCTGTTCATCCCATTTCTGGATGCTTTGGGTTGAAGAATTACTGAGTTTGTGGGAGAAATTTGAAAGCAGAGTCAGGTGTGGGAGACAAGTGGAAGGACATTTTCCAGGTTTGTCTCAGAGCACTAGTTCTTGTCACATGTTTGTAGATAGATTCATAATTCTTCCCACTGTATGTTGGACAAAATAGCAACCGCAGAATGAAAGATGTTCAGTAAAAGTTAGTTGTCAACAAGCCATTTATTCAAAATAATGCTTTCGTTGTGGTGGAAGTGAAAGTTTGTTACCTTGCAATGCCATTACTGTGCTCACTTTAAAAACGTACCGTTACAGTTTTTATTTTCAAGAATCCATAAAACTTGTTTGGAGGATTGGTGACAACCTGGGTTCTGTTTGTTTTCTTGAAAGAAATTTTATCTGGATTCAGAAGAGTTGTAGACCTACTTTTATTTTTCAGATTGGCCAAAATATGGGAAAGCTTGTGGATTTTGTAAAAGCTTAATAGTGATTATTTAAAACTTTTGATCCCATTCTGACTTACTGAGTAACCTCTCCTATTTCGGTTAAGGTTAATTCTGTATGACCGCATGATCAGGTCGTACATTCTTAAGACTTACTATGGCTGTGACTGTTTGATGAGTAAATATAGTATACTATAGAACTCAACAAATCTTTCCCCTAAGATTTTTAGGCTCTCTGGAGCTTGGAAAAGTATTTTCTGATGAAGAAGAAAGTTTTCTGTGAGAAAGTCGAAACTAATGTAATTTTTTTTAAAAAAGGAAAAGAAAAAAAAAATAATGTATTTTTTCTTTACTACCCTTTTTCGAACTGTGTTTTGTTTTCTTCCACTCAGAAATGTGTATGTTTCTTTGAAGAGGTGTGAATGCTGAAGACAGAACACCTTAAACAAATGAGGAGTGTGATGTTTAGCAGCTACCACTGTTGGTATCTCTGGAAACCAAACTAGTGTTATAGAAGACTAAATGTAGGCATCTAACTTTGCAAATGCTTGGGAGACATGGTGTTTATACACAACTTTCCTCTATAACTTAATATGCCTGGCTAAGAAACCTTGTATTGAGATTCTGCTGTAGCTTTCATCAGGGATTACAATGAATTTAGTTCCAATACAAACTTAATTTTCAAGTTCTCATAACGTCTAAGTTTCCATATTTAGATATTTTGGTGTTAGCTTAAATATACCTGACATTGTAAATGGTGCATATAAGTGAGTGATTATATCTCTGTTATAGTGTTTATGGCTATGAATTTCACTCTTGGTTCACTTATACTCTTTGCATGTCCAAATACTGCACAAGGAGGGAGTTTTCTTATGATTTTTAAATAGTATTAAGTTCCCACTTCAAAATAAAATCAATATTGAAGTAAGAATCTGGGCCTCTAAAACCTTGACAGAAAAGAGATTCTATTTAGACTGGTCAATCCACTCCATTTTTTATATTCTTCTGTACCTACTGAGAGATTACAGACTCAGAATCCATTCAGACAATATTTAGTTACTCAGTGATACTAAAATGTATTTATTTTGCTGTTCAGTTTTCCTTAGTAAATTTATGTTCTATTTCTCAGTTAAATTATCTGTCCTCAACTCTAGAGCTGTCATAACTTCTTGATAAATGTGAACTAATGGTAAGCTGCAAAGAGCTTTTTAAAATTCTTTAAAGATATTTTTTACCTATTGCGGTGCTTTTATATTAGAAATCCAAATCTTAGCTAACTCTCTGTTTTTCAAGAGACTCTTCTGAAAGAAGTATGACCATCTCCCAGACAGGTGAATGGCCATTTCTAGAGACGGGGTTAGCAGACACAGAGTCAGACTGGATAAGAGTTTGAAAGGATTTGTTCTTAGTTTAGGTGGGGGCAAAAGCAAAATGGAGTTTAAGCACAGTCTGAGCGTCTGCTTTGTCCAAAGGTGAAAAATGGAAAAGCTGATGTTCACATTCATATTGCCACTGCCCCATTTTTGTGAGAATTCTTTAACTGACAAAAAAAATTGGGGGGAAGGAGAGAAGCATTAGGAAGAAAGGTGAGTATTTGTGATGTCTGATAGTTTTAAGAAAGAAGAAAATACATGTTCTGGTTCTTTAGAAAATTGAAAGTGACAGGTTCTGAATTTATACTTAGTATATCAGAAAGAGCAGTGAAAGATCAGGATGGCAGTTTTTCCCTAGTGATTCTTTCATTAGTTTTTGCATTCACTTTTTTTTGCTACGAAATTTAAGACTGATGAATGGCAAGATCTACCAATTCCTTGTCACATTGCTAGGCTTCTCGTGTTGATATTTCTTCCAGCATTCAAGCAGTCTTCATTCTTACCTGATCTCCATTCACTCTCTTTCTTTACTACCCTGTGGTTCGAAAAGCATCTCCTGTTGTATACTTTCTTTTCTCCACATGTTTTGCTTCTCCTAGTCCTGTTCCTTAACAAGGTATTGAGAGCTTGGGTAAAAACTTGATTTCAATTCAATATTTTAATGAATGTTAGTATGGCAGGTTTTTTTCAGTTTTAAAGTATAGGCCTGCTTTAGTAGGGTATAACATCGTTACGAAAGTCTGCTTATTTCTGTCACTGCGAATATTGACTTGCAGTGGCATTTGTAAATAGTAATTCCGTTGTGTAGTAGAAAGCAAATGGTGGAAGTTGTTTATGGCAACATCTACTTTTTGCTTATAGTTCAAGTTGGCTTTTTTCAGTAAAAGGCAGTGTATCTATCATTTGTCACACAAATCCATATTTAGGAGGAGCAGAAAAGGGAGCAAAATAGTGTTGCATGTGGTCTACAATTTGTGCTAACCTGTGGGGGAAAACAGTATTGTACATCATCTGCCGTTTGTGTTAACCTTTACTGTCACAATAGCTAGTTAGATAGTCTGTCTTTTGCTGATAATTATGATCCTTGTTACAGGCAGATGCAACGAAAGCCAGAAGCACCTGCAGTCACCTATGCAACATATCGAGGTTCTGCAAGGATTAGGCAGCTACTGAAGAATCAGTCAGAAATGGCTGAAAAAGGAGAAGAAAGTACTGAGAACAGAAATGCTTCAACATTCAAAGAAAATGGAGAAATCCAAACAACTGTCTCTCCAAAATCAGGACACTTAATAAAAGAAAATGGAGAAAAGGAGGGTAAAGATCACGAAGATGGTGTCATAGTAAATTCTTCTGCTTTTAAAATCAAAACAAAAAAATCTGGTGAAGCTCAGTGTTGCTTGGATAGCAGTAAACATGAAATAACTGGAAAGGCCACAACTTCATCTACTGGATCGTCTCATGAGATAGGCTTAAGACATACACCTGCTTTAGCAGCAACAAAAGTTAAAAGGACGCATTCACTAGATTCATTATTATCATCTAGTAGTAGAAACAGTGAGATCCTAACCCATTCCACCTCCCAGATTACCAATTCCCTTAAAATGAGTTCTGCAAATGATTTGGTTAGAAAACAAGTCGGACTGCTGGGAGAAGAAAAAGCTCTGTTTCAGGCAGACAAAAATGCCACTTCTAACTTTGATAAAGATAATCATTGTAGTATAGCAGCTAGCAAGGAGTCCACAAAAGAGATGCAGGAGGATTGTTTACATTCACCCAAATCAAAAAATAAGAGAGTTAATGAAGAACCACAGGTGAGTAAGGGAGAATATTGCTGTAATCATCAAATGGATGGTCACTCGGAGCTAACATCAGATGTCCAGCTGCTTCATTCCAGTACCACTACATTTCAGCAGCAAGCAGATCAGCATACAGGTAGTGCAAATAAAGACAGTCATCCAAGAAAAAGCGATACGCAGAAAATTGTGGCAGCTGTAGAAAGAGAGCAAAATCCACAAACTTTTCCTGCTACTGCACTTTTACCTTTTAATGAACAAATACCCACTTCACTCAGTGTGGTGTCCGGAGGAGAAAAACACATAGCCACAGGTAATCTAACTGCTTCAGTGTCATCTATTAAAAATTATGAAGATATAGTCATGGACACGGGGACTTGTAATGAAGAACTGAGTGAGTCAGGGAAACCAATGGATGTACAAAATGAACACCAGTTAATCCTTGTGGAGAGTTCTAAGGATGCTGCCACACCACAGACTGATTTACCTTGTCTAGAAACTGAGGGTGTGGAAACAATGAAGGTTTTATCTGAGGTTGCAGTGGAAAACCTTGCCAATGTATCAGCATGTATACATGGGTGTGAGAGTGTGAAATCTGACTTTGATGGGCTGACAGCACCTCACTCTGTTACTTACGAGTCTTCTTTTGACACTGAAGGCTGTTGGTCAGCTTCTCTTCGTCCTAGTTGTAAGACTGAAAATAAAACTGTAGGAAAAAGAAAAGACAAATCAAAAGACGTGAGAGAGACTGTTTCTTGTCCTGATCTTGAGTGTGAGAAGAGCAAATCCTTTGAGCCTGCGCAGATGAGCCTCTTGGAAAGCTCAGTTCCTGTCCACAGCTGTGGTCCTGTTTCCCTTGAAACTGTTCAAGACATTCCTCCCAGGGCATTAGTTGTACTCACAGAAGATAACACAGCAAAGCCTGCACCTTGGCCTTTAATCAGCATTGACAGGACAGATGATCATACTCCTTCTGCTTCTAAAATTGACAAGGCTAGTATGACTGAGGTTGCTCTTGTTCCTTCTGAGTGCAAGGATTGTGTCTCTGAACTTTCCTCTCATATTTCTAAGTCACAAAAAAACATTCTGGACATTTCTCATTCTGCCCTGAGATACAGAGAAAGACCTTTGACCAACTGTTCTGCTTTTGTCTGTGAAAAAGACGGTGTAGACATAATTACTGAATCTCCACCTGCTTCTGAAGATAGGCATATTAATTTTTCTTCCCAGAAGGAAAACAGTAATAAGCTTAGGATATCACGCACAGTACTTGATTCTTCATCTGACAACCAAGGAAAAATGCCTTCTTCTGCCACTAACTCTGAAAATGGCCAGATTGATAGATGGTCTGCTGCTTCTGAACAGGACAGCTTTATTCTTCCAGCTGCTGATTTTAGGAGAATAATCCCTGAGGACAGAGTGCCAGAGTTGCCACTTTGCCTAGGAGATCCAAGAGCTTCATGCGTGGCTGGTTCCCTGGAACATGAGCTTACTCTGGCTATGCTTGGTCACTCTGCTGCTGGAGTAGATGTGGGGGGTGTTTGCATCCCCAGAGCCTCTTCACCTACTCTGGGATCCAGAGAAGCCTCCAACCTTTCTGTTTCTGCCTTGGAAATATTGGGTGTTGCTCAGGGGAACATTTATTCCTCCAGTCACAGAGCTGGCGGTGCGGCAGAGGAGGCCTCCTCTGCACAACAGGCTGATGATGGTGTCTCGGCAGAGGCAACACCGTCACCTGTCTGTCCTTTGAAGTCTTTGGAAATGACATCTGAGTCAGGCTCCACTGACAGCGTGTGCAGAAATGCTGTTAATCTTGGTAACCATGCTTCTGCTATCTCAGAGGCCCCTTCTGTGACAGATGATCAAACAGCTGCTGCACCTGCAAAGTCAAATGAGCTCTGTTCTGAGGAAGTATGGGAAGATACTGGTGTGAAGGCACAAGAATGTGCTGAATTCCAAGATGCTGCTGTTTTGTTTAAAAAGGCTGAGGAAATAGTGGACTCAGTTTTACACTTGGCTATAGAAGAAATAATAGCAAAACAAGCCATCGGTGTCTGCCAGCTTTGTGGGAGCAAAGATGGTTTAATAAATACGGATATTCTAAATGATCGGAAAGCTGGAACTGTACAGCTGGAAGCAGAAGAAATCCAGTCAGCTGTGCAGTCGTTAAAACATTTTAATGAAAGCAGTGCAGGAGGCTCATCTTCATTTACAGGAAATGAAATGGTGGATACAAATAAGCAAGATAAAAAGATACTATCTTGCGTCCCTGATAAAATTGACCTACATAGTGCACTAGCACTAAAAGCAAAAGAAATAATTGATGAAGTGATTAACTCAGCCAAACAAAAGCTGGCATCTAATCAGTGGCAAGCCAGTGAGAGTAAAAGGCCTTCTGAAAAGGTTGAGCCTAAACCTGAGGCTGGAACACCAAATATTTCAAACCTGAATATGAAGTTACCTGCCAAAACACAAGAAGCAACAGAGAAGGAGGAAATTTGGAGGGAAACTGTAAACTGTGAAAGGGCAGATTGCTCAGGTCCTCTTTTGCTTCCAAATAGTATGGAAAATGGCATAGATTGGCCTCAAAGATGTGAAAAGATAACAAATAATGCATTTACCCATCAGACAAATGGATTTCTACCCACTTGTAGTTCGGCAAGGCCAGAATCAGATCTTATGACACCAACAGAAGAGAGACACGATAGAAAGGTGTGTGAACATGTGGCTGCAGCAGAGATGTATGGCAAAGCTGGAGCATCAGCAACTGGTAGAAAATCTGATAAATCTTTACATTTAATACGTAGAGACGCTACTGTGAATGAGGAGATGCTTTTATCATTGCAGTTAAAAGATTCATGCAATAGCACAAATATGCTAGAGTGCACATTGCTGCCAACTGTAAACGCTAATTTGTCACTTTTTGTGCCTGATGAAGAATGTATTAGCATGCAGAGTGAATCCAAAGAAAAAAGCAGTCCTCGGGGTTCTCTGGAAAGCAATGCAGAGGACAGTCTGTATGAACACTGTGGAAGACAGGCTGCAGAAGTACTTGCACAAGTAAAAACAACCTTAGAAGACTCAAAGGCAATGGAGAGTAAAGAGAAACTAGCAGAAGGGGCAAGTGAGATAGCAGAGGTTAACATTGGATTAAATACACAATGTATTGTACCTGAATTATGTGTTATTCAAGAGGACTGTGAAGGGACAAACTACTCCAACACAGTCTTTGCCCAAAATAATGAGAATCTGAAGCAGGTACAAATAAAGGATCAGGACATGAAGGGAAATGATCAGCTTGAAGAAAATGGTCTGGACTGCAGCAATGACATGAAGGAATCGATGGATCTTTTGTCCTTTTCTCCTCTAATTGAACAGTGGGAAAACAATTCTTTTACTATCATTTATGAAGGTACCCTTCAAACTGAGAACAAATCTGTCTCAACTGATGATCTGCAAACTGGTTCACTTTCTACTTCTGATCTGCCTACAGATAATATAGATCATCTAATCTGTGAAAGAGCAATGGATAAACATGAGCCAGCCTGTCTTTATGGGAAAGATAACAAATTGAATGAAGCAACAGATAGCCGTAGCTTGGAGTCATTTCTGAGTGTAGAGGCCAAGCGCTGTAGAGTATATCCCTTCTCTTTGTCTCCAATATACGAAGACGACAGCTCCCAAGAAGACTTACTTTCCACGGACGTGTCTCCAGAATGCTATCATAGTGGAATATCTAAAGATAACACTGACCACGCTTCTGTGCTTTCCCTTCTCCAGTCCGTTTCTGAGCGCTTACAGTTTACTACTCGCTTCAGTAAAGAGGAGGAAGAAGAGGGAGCAGAGGATGAGGAGGATGAAGAATTATCATATGAAGAAAATATGTTTGAAGTTGAGAGAGAAGATGACTGTCTTTCCAGTCAGTGGAGAGGGAATTTAAAAACAAGCCTTCAGTCAAATGACCAGAATAGGTCTTTGTTTCCTGAACAGTCACCTTTTCTTTCAAAAGAACAACTTGACTCTCAGGAGCAACCAGAACTCTTGCCAGATGCAGCTTCTCCCAGTCAAGCACCTTGTATGCCAGTTTCACAGAAAGCTGATGTTGCTGTAAAAAGTCCTCCTACAAGTGTGTACTACCAGTATTTGAGATCTGCCAGCAATTGCTCCTCTGAGAAGGGGACCAGGTATGGAAGCATTCTCCAGGATATGTTGCAGCCCAAGATTCATTGGTCTCAAGAGAACACCATGCCAAAACTAGGAGAATTGTCAGTGGTAAGATGTCATGTCCTGTAATATTAATAATCAAAGTGATTAGCCCCGATTAAAAATTGATGTCTCCCTATTCTCCTTCCACCCCTTTTAAGGTTAATTCTTTTATCGTAAACAAAAGTAATTAAGCTGTTTAAGATCACAGGTTAAAAAAAAGAGTCTTCTGATAAAATAATTTTTAAAATGTATTCTTGGTTCAGCACACAGATGAAAGTGACTTAATTGTAAAACAGAAGATGTGAACAGAAAATATAATAGGAAAATATGAATAACAGCAAGTCTGTTTAATAGCAAAACACAGACTTGTACATGTTAAGGACATTTCAACCTAAAGGTGATGGAATTGCCTTTTGTATGAAAATTGTTCTTTCATTTCTTCCACTTCTGAGATTAGTAGAACTGTATTGTCCACAAAATATAAGTATCTGCTTACTGGGCTATTTGATTGTTTTCATCATAGTCTTCTACAAATCGTAGCTCAGTTAGCAAGTAAGTAATAGAGCTGCTTCTGGAAATTAGCATTTATTTTTTAATTTATTTAAAGCAGTGACAGATGAAGGTGTGGAAACAGTTCTTCCAATATTTAGAAATTAAAAATGCTGCATAGACCAAATGCGTAAATGAAGAAAAAAAGTTTTTCCATGGTATTGGGAATATTTCGGTATGTGTTAGAGGTCTCTTGGGTTTGGCACCTTTAAGGCATGCCGTTTATTGTTTGCTGGGAAAGGGTAATACATTTCAAGAAGTTATAACTTTCATAATAGTTCGTTCTTTCTATCAGTTGCCTCTTTCTGGTGATCATTTGATACTGTTAAACTATTTACACCAACTCTGAACGACAGTGAAACAAACCTTGGTTCTTCTGCTAGTGACAGTTGCATACATTTGTAGGAAGAGTGGACCGAGAATAACCTGTCTATGCTTTGTGCTACTGTTGTAGATGGTTACAGTTGTTTTCCATGTCCTTTTAATTTCAGAACCTCATTGACAGGGCGAGTCTCAAATACAATCCAAGACCAGGAAAGGTAAGGAGAATTTGTGTCACATAGATCAGTAAGATAACAGAAAAATTTGTTATACCAAAATGTTTGAATGGAAAGCATCTGAAGTTGTTACTCTGGTTTTCTGTATTTTAATGGTGCACGTGCTTGCACACGCTAATAACGAGATTGTATTATTAAAAATCCTGCTACTAGTAATTTTTCTGTCTTGCTGTCAGTGACTGCTGGTGTAGTTCAGTGGAGTGTTTCATAAAGGAGTAAAATGTGTAGCATATTGGTTGAGTGGGCACAAAGTGAAATAGGTTTCATTCCAAGAAAAAAATTACTGTCTACACTGTGTGTTGAAATGGGCCCTCATTTGTATGCATTGTGTGTTGTTTCAGATTATTATTTATGATATTCATGGCAACAAAAGTAAAAAAGAAGTTCATTCTGATGTGCTAGATACCACGTCCTGGATCTTTCCCATTGGAGGATTACTTAGGATAATTAGAGGATGGTAAGACATGTGGGTCATATTTAAATAAAGTATTTTCAAAAGGTTGTATATGTGTTTCTATTGTATTTTCATGTCTTTTATTTATTACACACATCTGATTTGCAAGAGTGTCTTTTTCTTTCTTTATAATCAGACTGATACCAATTAAAAAAGCATGAAACAAGGCTTCAAAAGCTGCAGTACAAAAAAAAAAAAAATTGTTCCTCCTGGGAACTAGCTTCAAACAGAAAGTTTCTAATAGAACCACAAGTAAGTTTAGATTTCAGGCACGAAGTGCTGAGACAGTACAGCCGTGATCATCACTAGAAACACATGTATGCCAAAGATTTGGTTTTTTTCTTTTACCATTCAGTTTCATTATACAGTAGTTGTTGCAAAAGGACCATAAAATTAACAATCTCAGCTGCTGTTTGTAATGTAGCATTTAGAGGAATGTGGATGCAGAAGGATATACAAGTACCTTTAAAGGTACATTCTGCAAGTATTTCTCAGTTTGCTTTGGGAAGCTGGGGCTGGGACCATATCAGTTGTTGCACTGGAATTTAATTGGTGGCACTTACAGCGAATGGTTCTGACTGTCAGCCATAGTAACAATGCATGTCACATTTTTGCAGTTTTGAGGCAGCCTTGTTTGGCTTTGCAGACATGTCTTTCACGTCCTAAGAAATACTGAATTCCATTATTAGTATGTATATGTTTTATGCCTTGCATAGTATCTGCCTGAATAGGACACGTTTTGTTGTGTCAATTAATATATTTGTTCTGGTAAAATAAGGCTTTTTACTTACATTGTATTTTAGCTGTATTTTTGTGCAGTTAATATTTTAAGTTTTGTTAGGCTACGTCCTGAAGGAGAACTGTATTTTACTTTTAAAGCGCAGAAGTACAAGCTCTGTATCTATCTAAAGTGAATGTGACTACTGAGGGATAGCATAAGTAAGGTCTAATTGATAAGGCTTGATAAGAAGAGCTCATTACTGATATTTCCAGCAAATGTGCTGTATAAGGACAGTCTTGCCTAACAGCAGCAACTCAGTTTATGATATCATTATTACAGTTGGATTTTTTACGAGAAACCAAAGTTCCAGGGTCGGAAGTATGTACTAGAAGAAGGAGAGACTGTGTTAGATCACCTTTGGGATCTCCCAGGCGTGAAACATCGTCGAAGAAACCTCACAGTTGGTTCAATCAAACATGTAACAAAGGTATAGACTTTGTTAATAATATACTCGCATACATAAGTAATTTCTGTTGGCAATAGTGCTGTATTACTAGCAGCGGAAAATGTGTATATGCTGTGTTTCTGATTTTATTCAAATTTGCTATGAATCACATTTTTTACGTTGAAGATAAATTCCTGGGCTTTTGCTGTGCTAAATTTCCCTTTCTTCCTGGAGGTAATGAGCAGATGGATTATTTTTCTTTGCCACCACTTTAACATGACACAGTGATTCCCCTCCTTTTAGATGTTTACCTGTCCAGTTAATTGAAATTAATATTTTTAATTTATCTTTATTTTAAGCTCAAACCATCTAGTGTGTCTGTATGGCTTCTGTTTCAGAAGTTAGCAGTTGGGTTTCCGATCCCATTTGTACAGCATAGCCTCCAAAAATTTCTGTCGCTCCCTCTACAGCTTTGTGCTATCTGTACGTGTTCCATGTGGTACACCTACACCATGTGGCTCTCCTTACAGCCAGAAGTTTAAAAGGCATTTTGTTGAAAAAATAGAAATCAAATGCCTGAAACTAAGTATAATGCATGCATTGCTATTCAGCGAATGAGGAATACATTTAGCAGACTGTGTGGTTTAAGAAGACTTAGTGCTCTTTTTGTTTAGCATAACATTCCAGTTATTCACAGGGCAATGGCCCTTTACTGCAAGTGAATTATCGTTTGTATCGCAATGTGAAAGCTTTTCAGAAAAAATGGTGTTTTCTCTGTTCTTTGCTGTTACAGTTTTAAAATTGGTAACATTTTTTTCATCAGTACAGGGGCATAATGTCATAACAATTAGAAATACTTTTTAATTCTCTTGTTAAGACTTAACAATAAAGAAAGAAATTCAAGAGAGGCTGGCCAAGGACATGAATAATGAAGCTAACATTTATTTGAATTAAAGAAATTAAAAGCATTTGACCACTATGGAATATGAATATTGATCAATAATGTGGAAGGCAGCTAAAGAGTTATAGAAATACTACAGTAATGTGGAACTATGGTCTGAAGCCAAGGGAAGCTGGGTGTGTCTTGGGTATCAAAGAAAAGCCTTGGATAGGAAAGACAACTGTGGTTACTGTCTTCATGCTTCATGAAAATCTTTGTAATACAGCTAAGTAAGTTTGAGCATTGGACTTCCAGTATGTGGTTCCTTTGTATGGAACACAGATGGAAAGCTTTGTTACAGTACAGTAGTTTCTTGTGTAACTTAAACCTCTGGCAGGTGTGGTTGGTTGGGAGGACTTTTGCTGTTACTCCATAGGGCTGTATGGAACCAGTGTGGGTGACAAATTCAGTTAAGCTGGGTTTTGTCCTCTAAACCTTGATGCGTGAAAGCATCCCTCTTTTTTCAGGTTATACTTCAGCTACTGTACAACTACTTTTAGAAGGTAGTTTGCCAAAGTGCTACTTTATTTATTTATTTATTTATTGTGAAAAATACAGGCATTGTTTTTAGTTGACAAATAGCTGTTTCTTTTTCAGGCAGCTCATGTGTATGTGATCTGTAGGGTCACATGTTTTACTGTCATTCTCTTTTTCATAGGCTGAGTAGCTTAGTGGCTTTTCTCCTGCCTAGTTTGGTCATACTTGCTGTGTATCCAGGCTGTCTGGCTTGTCTTCTAATTCAAGTGGCTTTTTATGGTGCTTCTTTAATGGCTGCTCAGATGCTTTGAGTTAGCAGATTTGAAAATTGACTAAATATTTGAGAAGAAAATGGCTTGCCAAGAAGAGGAAAAACAGATGTTTACTAAAGAAGCTGTAGGAGGTACATTTAATATTTTTATTTTTTACTGGCAGATGTTAGTTTGCTGAGAAACAGTCTGCAAGTAGCTTCATCCTCTGATTTGGCTTCAAGCCTCCACAAAAAGCAAAGGTTCTGTTAGCTTTGTTGTTAGCCTGTGGCTTGACTTACTGCAGATACACATTAGATGTATCCGTATGCGTTTAATCTGAAGGAATTTAGGAGGGGGAAAAAAGATCCCAAAGGAACAGATTGTGCAACTAGTAAAATGACCTATTTGAAGTAACAGGGCGTCTGAATTCCACTAAGGCAAGTCGACATGAGCCTAAGGTAGCAAAATCTGCGTGCATACGCAGGTTCAATGCAGCTCCTGGAGCATGATCTGTTTACCCAAGTCAGTTCTCTGGTCTTCTGCAATTGCCTATATTGATCTTATGGAATTGGAGGGCTTTTTGTATCTGTTTCTGGAAGCCCAAAGAGGGTGCTAAATTTTACTTTCCCAAAAACAAGAGTTGATCAGAGTTGCTGATGTTTCCATTTGGGAGTAATCGTGTAAACCACTATCTTGCAAGGTGACAAGAGATCCGAAACAGCAGTTTGTAATCTCTGTCTGCAAGATGGTTAGGCAGGGAATACCTGTGGCCTCTCCTTAAGCAAATCTCTTTGTAATGGGCAAGTTCCCAGTATTACATAAAGGATGTGTTTCTTTTGTTTGTGTAGTTTACTAGGTGAAAAGAAGTTATTAATTCAACTGCTTTATCAGATGCCATAGGAAGGCACCTAGCAGCTTCAGGTTGTCTCGTTTGCTAGTTGGTATTTACAGGACAGTAATCATTAATGTCCTTAATAGTCTTATTTTCCTACCAGCCCCGCTGAGTTCTATAGTTTGGTTTGATGGTGATGGGTGGTAGCAAGGGTGGTACCGAGCAGGAGAACTGGGAGAAAGAATTATGAATGGGTAAAAAAAAACCTGGAGGACCAGTGGAGAATAAGATCTAAAAAAAAAAATCTTCAGTAGTTGACATGTCCTAAGGATAAATTGTGTATCAAAAGTAAGATGCACATTTAGGCTGTATTAACAATCGTGTGAATACCAGAACTGAGTAGGCCTGGTTTTCAACAGACTCTTCTCTCATCATTGTTTTAACATTTAGCTTAAGAAGCCAGACATTAGTCATTCTTTGTCCTGTTGTTGACATAAAAGGCTACCTCATTTAAATAGGCTGTTTTGATAACTTCAGTCACCACAGCTTATAGCTCCAAGGAGAAGACCTAACAGTGCTGAAATTATTTAGCCTTGCTGGTGCTGTAACCCTAGATTCAGAAGAAGAGTAAACAGCCAAGACTGCCTTGAGGAGATTAAAGGCTCTGGATCTCTCACTTATGCTGGAGCTCTTGGTCAGACTAGAAAAATGTCAGAGATGCCAATAAAAAGTAATATTTAATGCTAAGGTGCTGAGGGTTGTCTTAACTCTCTCTGGAAGAAGCCTTAACCTTTCTGCTGAGGGGCACATTGCTGTTCTGGAAATGTCTGTTCCCACAACTACTCCCCATGCTTTTGTACACATCTCTGCTCCCAAAAGACCATGAGGGAAACACAGGCACTCCAGGACAACTGTGTGGAGGCAGGAGGAAAGTACCAGAGTAAAGGGAGTAAAGGAAGACAAGAGCGGGATGCCTGGAGACTGTGACCTACCTAAGCATTTGCTGGTTGTGTATTATCATTGGAAATGAACACAACTACCTAATCTGTTTGCTGTGCTTTTTATACTGTTCTTGCCTGACATATCAGTATGATAATGAATATGCCATGAGTTTTGACTGTGTGTGATGGGGGTGGCAGGGCTGCAGGGTATAGAGAGGAAACTTTCCAGTTTTGGATCTGGTCTGAAACACTGTGGTAATAGTTTTGCATGGTAATAGTTTTGCATGTGGGTATCTTATTTGAAAATCTTGACGCCTTGCAAATGAAAGGGCTTCAGACTGAAGGATCTAGTTCTCAACCTGAATGCTATCGTATTTGTGTGGTTTTCATTTTGTTTCTGAAGATGGTGGCTTTATTAGGAATGTTTAAGAAGCCTCTGGAAGTAATGATGCCTATTAAATATGCTCAGGCAAATATGAACATGCCAGCGCAAAATGTTTACCTAGCTAAAGTTTACATGCCTAAATTATGTGAATTAATGACATGGTACTTGTGTGTACATCTGCAAATACATAGTGTTCATCTCATACAGCAATACTAAATTTTACCATTTTCTGCAGTCTGTAAATAATATATGTAAATTGAACTCAATATTAAAGTCAAAATGTACATTTGTGATTTTTAAAATATTCACTTAGAAAATATAATGTTATAAAATATAATATAATTGCTCAGACATGTTATTACCTTTAAAAATAGACATTTTAATTGCTTTTGATTAAGGCCTCAGTTTACTATGTGACACTTCATGAATGGATTTTACAGACTTAATCTCGTACACACAAAAATGCCATTGCAATGAATAGAATATTTTTTATGACTGCCAAAATCTGGCTGGAGAGAGATGGTGATAAGTAGGAGATATTTTATTATGAGTATATGTGCTTTACCTGCCCTTTGGAGAACTGCTACGTTATCACTTGAGGTGGAGCCTGCCTTGTGAGCTTCAGAGTCAGGAAAGCGAACTTGAAAAGAGAATACAGACTGGCTTTTTCCAATTTTCAAATGGAAAAAAAAATGCCTCCTACTGAATTAAAATTAAACGTACTCTGTCTCATATTCTGTCTGAGCCTGCAGGCGAAGATGCTTTATTTTGCTACTTGTCTAGTCTTGTAGGTACTTTGCTTCAGAATTTATCTGAAATCATTAACAGTCTAGCATAATTATTTGTGGAATTATTCTCAGTACAACTTCTGATTTTATGTATTAAGCTACATTATTGGATTCACAGACTTCAGCCATATCATGTATTGGGTATTATTAGAAAAAAAAAAAAAAAAACTTGACCTTTAAATATTTCTTAACTGTGATATAATAAGATTCATATACATGTGAAAATTATGAGGAGACTTTTTTTTTTAAACTTGTCTAGCAATACACTTAGAATTGAGGACTGGTGTTCCTTAGCACTTTGCCATAAAGTAGCATAGTACTAGAAATTATTTTTTCCCAGTTTTTCTGGTTTTGCTAATCTGAAAATAAAAATTCTGGTATTGCAGTTTTTGTTCTGGAAACAAACAGTGTGCATTGTTTGCAAGGTACAATACAGAGGAAACACGATTGTGCATGAGGCAGAGTTGCAAAAACAGCAAACTCTGTTACTTCACATCTCATGGGAAAGTGAAATAATATAGAATCATAGAATGATATGAGTTGGAAGGGACCTTAAAGATCATCTAGTTCCTGCCACCCCGCTATGGGCAGGGACATCTCCCACTAGACCAGGTTGCTCAAAGCCTCATCCAGCCTGGCCTTGAACACCTCCAGGGATGGGGCATCCACAGCTTCCCTGGGCAACCTGTTCCAGTGCCTGACCACCCTCGTGGTGAAATGTTTCCTCCTAAAATCTAATCTAAATCTACTCTCTTTCAGCTTAAATCCATTACCCCTCGTTGTGTGTCTACACTCCCCATCTCTCCTTGAAGTACTGGAAGGCTGCTAGAAGGTCTCCCCAGAGCCTTCTCTAGGCTAAACAACCCCAACTCTCTCAGCCTGTCCTTATACAAGAGGTGCTCCAGCCCTCTGACCATCTTCATGGCCCTCCTCTGGAGTTTCTCCAACAGGTCCATGTCCTTCCTGTGCTGAGGACTCCAGAGCTGGACGCAGTACTCCAGGTGGGGTCTAACAAGAGTGGAGTTGAGGGGGAGAATCACCTCTTCTCAGCCTGCCGGTTGCACTTCTTTTGATGCAACCCAGGACACGATTGGATTTCTGGGCTGCAAGTGCAAGTGCACTGGGTCATGTTCACCTTCTCATCTACCAACACCCCCAAGTCCTCCTCAGGGCTGCTCTCAATCTGTTCTCCTCCCAGCCTGTATTTGTGTTTGGGATTGCCTCGATCCAGGTGCAGGACCTTGCTTGCACTTGGCCTTGTTGAACTTCATGAGGTTTTCAGGGGCCCACTCTCAAGCCTGTCAAGGTCCCTCTGGATGGCATCCCTTCCTTCCGGCGTATCGACCACACTACACAGCTTGGTGTCACTGGCGGACTTGCTGAGGGAACTCAATCCCACTGTCCATGTCTCTGACAAAGATGGTCCCTGGTCCCAATACTGACCCCTGAGGAACGCCACTCATCGCCGGTCTCCGCTTGGACGTTGAGCCATTGACCACAACTCTTTGAGTGCAACCGTGCAGCCAATTTCTTATCCACCAAGTGGCTCTTCCTTCAAATCCCTGTCTCTCCGTTTTAGAGACAAGGATGTTGTGTTGGACAGTGTTAAAGGCTTTGCATAAGTCCAGGTAATTGATGTCAGTTGCTCTTCCCTTATCCTCCAGCGCTGTGACCCCATCATAGAAGGCCACCAAATTTGTCAGGCATGATTTGTCCTTAGGGAAGCCGTGCTGGCTGTCACCAATCACCGCCTTATTTTCTCTGTGCCTTAGCGTAGTTTTCAGGAGTATCTGCTGCATGATCTTGCTGGGCACCAAGGTGAGACTGACCGGCCTGCAGTTCCCCATGTCTTCCTTGTTTCCCTTTTTAAAAATGGGGGTTATGTTTCTCTTTTTCCAGTCAGTGGGAACTCACCAGACTGTCACAACTTCTCCAGTATGATGGTTAGCAGCTTAGCAACTTCATCCACCAGTTCCCACAGGACCTATGGATGCATCTCATCAGGTCCCATTGACTTGTGCACCTTCAGGTTCCTTACATGGTCTCAAACCTGATCTTGTTCTAAAGTGGGTGGTTCTTCATTCTTCCAGTCCCTGCCTTTGCCTTCTGCCATGTGGGCAGTGTGGCTTGAGCACTTGCTGGTGAAGACTGAGGCAAAAAAGTTGTTGAATACCTCAGCTTTCTCCATATCCTGGGGAACCGAGCATCCCATTTCCTTCTGGAGAGGGCTCCCATTTTCCCTAGTCTTCCTTATATCATCGACATACCTATAGAAGCTTTTCTTATTGCCCTTGACGTCCTTGGACAGATTTAATTCTATGAGGGCTTTAGCTTTCCTAATGTGATCCCTGGCTACTCTGAGAATTTATCTGTATTCCCCCCAGGCTACCTGTCCTTGCTTCCAGTTTCTGTAGGCTTCCTTTTTGTGTTTAAGTTTGTCCCAGAGCTCCTTGTTCATCCATGCAGGCCTCCTGGCATTTTTGTCTGACTTTCTCTTTGTTGGGATGCATCACCCCTGAGCCTGGAGGAAGTGATCCTTGAATATTAGCCAGCTTTCTTGGGCCCCTCTTCCCTCCAGGGCTTTATCCCATGGGACTCTACCAAGCAGATCCTTGAAGAGGCCAAAGTCTGCTCTCCTGAAGTCCAGGGTAGTGAGTTTGCTGGTCACTGCAGCCCAGGCTGCCCCTGAGTTTCACATTCCCCACCAGCCCTTCCTTGTTGGTGAGAACAAGGTCTGGCACAGCACGTCTCCTCATTAGCTCCTCTTGTCACTTGGAGAAGGAAGTTATCAATGCAGGAACCCTCCTGGCTTGCTTATGCCCTGCTGTGTTGTCCCTCCAACAGATACCAGGGTAGTTAAAGTCCTCCATGAGGACCAGGGAGTCCTGGAGTCCATCTACTGTAGTTACCACATTTATTGCTGACAGTTAAATAACTACTGAAAGAAGTTTGCTAACTAAGAAGAGTGCAAATGGGCCTGTGGGTCAGGAGGGTAAAGGTGCTGTGAAATCATCACTGAGAACTGAAGGTTTCCAGCTACAGCTGAGCAAACTCCATAAGCACTTGAGCTGCCTTTCACTGTAACAGGAAGACTGCTCTGTAAAGCACTGCCTTGTAGAAGATCCTCATTGATTCATGACATGTTTGAATGCTGGGAAAGTATTGGCAATGCATTTTATATAAATACCATTAAATTAATGTGATTCGATAAAATCCCTGCAAATTCTAGAGAAGGTAATGTGTTCAACAAGTTGTTCTTCAGCATTTTCTATCAGTAGAAAACCTTCATTAAGGTAACAGGTTGTTGTTCCATAATAACAGAATAATTGCTGAAGTGTCGTGCTTAACAAATATTTTCCATTACTGTTGTTTTTCTTTGTCTAAAATGCTGTGAATTTATTTAACATGGCATGAAATTGAACTCATATGGCTAGAAACTGTAGTCAGATGCATTACAGAATGTAATTATCACTGAGTGGGGGAAGCGGGAATGAAGTACTAGGCATTTCTAGAACGTTTCAGTTATCCTTGCATCCTGTGTATCTATATGTGTGTTATGGAAGCGCTGTCTTTAAAAAGAAAAAGTCAGCAGTATTATATCCATGGTTTGTCTATCAGTAAATCCTGTCAGATCCTTTACTTGGAGAGTATTTTTAAAGCTTTTTGAAGGTAGCTTGAAAAAGGCATAAATGCTTAGTGTTTCTGTGAAAGTTAGTGGGAGCTGGAAATCTACTTCCTTTGGCTTTTCTAAAAATCCCGGTATTCATTTAAAAACCTTTTATTGTATGAAGCCCAAAGTTAGGTTAGAAGGGTGAGAAGACAGGGAAAAAGAAGGAAACATTACTGGTCCTTCCCTTGCTGTGATGAGGCAGACTCTGCAAGTGTGGCTAAGCCTTACCCTTTTATTTGTTTCTGCAGGACTGTGGTGTTCCAGAGGTAGAGTTCTGTCCAGGAGCCAGTGCAGAGGGACTTTCTATCTGCATACAGAGTGCAGTTGCTAATTTAGAAGAACTGGATGTTGAGAAAAACCCTTATATAAGTGTCAAATCAGGAGCGTGAGTACTGAACCTTTTTAATAGCATTTTGCCTGCAGGTAGGGGTAACATCATGGGATGAAAGTCAGCCAGGGTATTTGAGGGTTTCTGCTACAAATCAGCTCTACGCTTCAGCATTGTACTATGTGGGCTGCTAGCAGTGGAACCCAATTTTTGTAGACATTTTTCTTCCAGTTGCTGGCAGAAGTCTCCTATAATTCCATCTTTGAGTAGCTTTATAAATAGAAGCAGCAGCTCAGTTATAATTAGCTTTTAGTTCATTGGAGAATAGATATTGTCTCCCTAGTCATCTGCCCTGTTATAACACAGCGGCTGAATACCAGAAAATGAATGTTATGTCATCCAGGCATTCCTCAAGCTACAGCCATATCCTGACTTTCTGGAGAGAGGTGATGCAATGTGATATAGGCCCCTCAGTAGCCCAAGATTTCCCGTATTGAATGGAATAGTCTGTTTCCTGGGTAAATTGCCAGCACTTCACAGCCCTTTAAATTTGGGAATTCTGTGCCTCTTCTCATAAATCATTGCAGAATGACATTAAGTATTCTGCTGAGTATTCTGAGAGTCTTGAGTTTGCCTTTCAATGTGAGCCAAGCCTTCCTTCCTATGGTCTCACAATATGTGCATGAAGCTTGAGGTGGTGAAGGAATTAAAAATGAAGTTTTGAAGTTGGTTTTGATAGAACTTGGTCTAACTTTTAACTGCTTCTAGTCTGTGTAGTTTTAAGAAAGTAATTTTCCATATGGCTCAATGCCTCTTCCCCCATTCCTTATTTGGTCTGCTAACCCTGTGTCCAGCTTCTATGTTCTACTTTCTTTCTGATTTAAAAGAGTCTGAGGGAGTCTCAGCATTTTTA
Organism: Pterocles gutturalis; assembly: GCF_000699245.1. NCBI lineage: Eukaryota > Metazoa > Chordata > Aves > Pterocliformes > Pteroclidae > Pterocles > Pterocles gutturalis. The sequence goes on along the minus strand of NW_010110402.1, from coordinate 53,096 downwards.
ATCTTCATGTTAAAATTACAATAGCCTGCTTTCCAAAGGAGTGTTGTAAATGATCGTATTTTAATCATTTCCACAGAAAAAAAAGAGTTAGATTGATGTCGGAAGCCTTTTAATTCCTAAGGTGGCAATTGTAGGTAAAATTTGATGCAAGCGTCTCATCCTCAATACTGGCATTGGTTTTGTATGCTCATAGTGTAACAAACTGGCTTCTTAAAGTAAACAAACAAATTGTTAATTTTCTGCTCTTTCATTCATGTTTAGCTTGGATTGAGAAAAAGTATCTGAGAACTTAGCGTTGATGTTGCCAGTGTATTTAAATAGAACATGCTTTTGATGTGCTGGCAGTATCTAAAACACATTATCTTGCTCTGAGTACAAAAAGAAAAATAATTTTAATAAGATAATTGTATATGTAATGTATGTGATGAAGCTAGTAAGTCCTTCATCCTTACTGTTATAGGTGGCTTGCTTATTCAGACTTCAATTACAAGGGAGAGAGGAAGGTTTTGGAAGAATGCAATTCACCATCTGAAATTCCTTCAGCAGATGTGAAATCTCTGCGTCCCTTAAAAATGGTGAGGACTTCATAATTCCCTAATAGGTCATGTGCCTTCCTTTTCCTACCATTGCTCCCCAAAGGTTTTGATCTCAATATATAACATAGGTTCTAACATCCTTTCAGGGCTAACTCCTCTCACGCTACGGTGTGTTTGTGGTGTTGTAACAGCACAGCAGTCACTCATTTCGGGGCTTGCTGGGCTCCTGCATCCGCCCAAGTAAGAACATGTAGTCAGAGGGAGCACCTGCTTCATTAGGCCATCTTCCTGGGGAACTGCTGTTGTCGAGGGGAGATCAAATAAGAGAGAACTGAAAGAGTTGTAATTGTATTGCAACCAACAGCAACACATTAATTAAAAAGGCTCTTCAGAAGTTGTTGATCTTTTCTTTAATGTTCCAGTTAGAGTCTGCTGGGGATGGAAGACTAGGTGAGGAGGTTACTGTTGAAAAATACCCAGTAGTATTCCTGCAACCACACATTGCACAAAAATCTTGGGAGGTGCAGCTAATTTTTGTTTTGATAGACAGCATGTACATCTAAATATGAAAGAGATGTGTAAAGGTATAACATCTAGTTCTGTTGTATACATAGCAAGTCTACAGAAAGAGAGTTTAAAAGCTACAAAGGAGTAAGATCTAACAGCTGTCTTTTCAGTCAGTCATGGGAAGTAGGTGTCTTATTCCCCCACTGAACATCATTCCCTAACATTTCCAGAGAAAATTAATTTGTTGTATTTGCTGGTGTTAATACTTTCTTAGTGGTTCATCATTTATTCTTAAGAAATTTGAAATATATACAATACGGCTTTAAAAATTCCATTTTAAAAATTGGTCAGTGTAAATTAGTTAAAAAACACAAAGTAAATATTTGCTTTAGAGTGCCAGTAGGCAATGAAGGAATATTTTAAAATTGCTTGCACCCCTAGAGGCTTGTCAACGCACTGATTTTTTTTGTAGGTCAAGTTTATAGTGTCCCTGACCTTTATGAATTATCAGAATATTTAAACTAGTTTTTCATTTGACCAACACTGAAAATGGTGAATATAATTACAAAGACTTCATGCTCTGATAGTACTATAAAATGCATATCAAAGCATGGCTTTTAAGTTTGATATGAATAGATTTTTTTTCCCTATCTTTTTTTTAGGGTGGACTAAAGGTACAAATGCCGATGAATGTCAAGGTAAGCACTGAGGACACTGAGAATAAAATATGAGTGTAATGGAAATATAAAACCTTTATTAAGGCTGTTTTGTTCAGTGTGTGATGTTTGAATAAGAATTCAGTGTTTGCTGCTGAAGGAAAATTCACTGATGCTGTCAAGTCCACTTTCTTAGTAGTGTTTCATGAGATGTAAAAGTATTAGTAGTTTGTTTTCTACATATTAGGAGAATGTGACTTTGCTATAGAGGAATTGCAAAAGCTTTTACACCATAAAATGAGTTTTCCTGACTGACACATGAGTCACTGTAATGGAAGGGGGTCAGGAGGGATTTTGCCATTTAACATACCAAGTTGTTTTTGGTTTTTTTTTGAAAATGGGAGAGGAGGAAGGAGGCAGGAATGGCACCCTCCCTTGCTATACCTGATCACAATACAAGAGTCATGAGTGAGACCATGACCCTTCTGTGACTTGAGGAGCAGAAAGCTAATACAAAGTTATTGCTCCTTTTCCTTCCTTTTTCTAGTTCTCCATAAAAATGCTAATGCTTTAGGTAGCTTTCAATTACATAAATACATGCAAGACTCAGGTGTTTTTCTAATAAGTATTGCAATAAATATTAATACTACTAATAGCTGATCGATGTGGTTTGGCAGATGAGGAACCCGGAGGGTGTATTAATTGCAGTCACTGAAATTACTTGAGGAAAGTACAGAGAAAGGCTTCTTGTCTACTTTTGAGGGTCAAGCTCAGTGTGTCTAGCTGCGACCAGGTAGGATTCACTGCAGGCTAATGCCTATCCCAGGCATAGGATTACAGGACAGATTATAGTCATATAGCTGCAGTGTGCATTTATGTGTATAGAATTGTGTAAATAAGTATCTTTCTGTGGAAATGTCTGCATGTAGCCTGACAAGCCTATCTAAATCCAGATAGGTTCCCTTCCACTTCTAGGGCACTCAAAAACCAGAAGGGCTGAGCAGTGCAACTCTGAATTTTCTTTGTAGTGGTGCCTTGTTGGAGGGGGAAGGAAAGGTGTCTTCCACACACAGTATCAGTACACCCCCCCAAACTTCAAATTGCTATTCAGGACATACTCAAGGCATTGTTCAACATCATGTCTTCTAGATAATAATATATGAGAAAGCCCACTTTGAAGGATGGTCCAAAGAGTTTTCAGAAAACGTCAGTTCTGTCCCAGCTCTGTTTGGTAGCGAAGAGGAGTTTCAGGAAATTGGATCAATACGTGTAGTTGGTGGAGTGTAAGTATATTTCAATTTTGTATTTAGTTACTTCAGAATAGGAAATCATAAGTAAATGCTAAGAAATGCTAGCTAAGAGGTGACTAGAATCTCTCATTGGTAAAATATTTTTAAAAGAAAGGAGTATATATTTCTCTTGTCAGTTATCAGCCTTGGATGAAACAACCTTTCCATGTGGCTTATCTATCTAAGGGAATATTGAAAGGTAAAACGAAGTGTGTGAGAGGTGTGAAGTCAGTGTTTACCATTTGGATGGCAATACAGTAGGCCACTTTGTTCCTTAATGACAGCGTTCACACAGACCTTTAATTTACATTGCTTTATACTTCTGATAGTCTCTACTTAGTTTACGGAAATTACCTTAGGTAGGAGTGGTCAGTCTTCAATTTGACGTTTTAATGCCTCTGAAATCTATGAAGTGTTTTATTGTCTTAATGGTTTTCCTTTGCCACCTGTTGCATATTATCTGGAATTAAGAATCCGTCCTTATTTTCCTTTGTTGAGGCCATGGACTAATGCTGTGTTGCCCTGCACCTCTCTTTGTCATACACACACACACAAAAGAGGCTGTCTAACACAGTCCTGAGGTAGACTGCTCACGAGGTGGGCTCAGGGCCAGCTATTCTAGAGAGCTACCAACGCCACATGTTGTTCTTTCAAACTCTCCCAAGACCCAACAGGATAGGATTGTTTGAAAGCATGCAGGACGGGTGCTTCTGCCAAAGAGCTTCGCAATAAAAAAGTTTTCAGGTTCTCTTTTTCTTAGAGGATTTCAATGTTTATACTTCAGTGTGAATATTCAATAACATACATCCTTTCAGGCTGTTGTCAGAATCTTACAAGCACTAAATTCAACATAAATGTAATTGTGAATACTCAGATAATCTATTCATAAATACATTATGTATTAGCTATCTGGGAAGCCTCAAATTACTAAAAATCACCCTTCCTTCTGTTGTGGTGGCTTTTATTTTTAATACTGCGGTAACTTAAACAGCTGAATTAATGCAAACCAAATGGTACTAAAAGTAAAGTTATCCCTGCCTGCCAAATTTCAGTGCCGACAGGATTTGTACAGCAGTTCTAATCCTTATGAGGAATTTCTAATGACAGAAATGCTTATAAGAAAAAAGGAAGGAGGGGGAAGCACTTTTTCAATTTAAGATCCAATAGAGCTTTCAAAGTTGCTGTGGAAATGCCGTCTTTTAATTACTTATCTGTTAGTTCAAAAGACTTTAAAAGGCTTTATTCCCTTAGTGCTAAAATATATTCTGTCTGCAATATATTGTGTATATTCAATTCACTTGTCTGTTCATATATATGTTTGTAGATTAGAGCAGGAAACGATGTAAGCAGGTGAAATTTTGTTCTGCTGAAATCCATTAATTTTGTCACCAGTTCCAGCACGGGTAGAATTTTGTCATTTAATAATACACTGAAGGGATCTACTGCTTTGTTTTTCTCATTGGCAATTGGTGGCCTAAGGTGTTTTGGCCACTAGATGCATACTAGCCTCTGTAGTACCAAATATTCACATTGGGAGTACAGCTGACTGAGAAGGAGGTACATGGAGAAGCATTACACAAATGAACTGTTGTTGGAGAAAGAATCACATGGTGGGATTTTGATCCACAAAGAACACTTCATGGGTGCCTGTTGTGGTTTCAAAGCATTGCTTTGTTTGTTAGCTGAATCTGTGATACTCATCTTAGTGTTTCTCTTTCCTTTTATTCATTATAGAAAATCATGTGTGCAGTTGTTCTGCTTTTAGTTATTTCTCTTTCTTTTGTGTGTGGTTGCTGTAGATGGGTTGCCTATGATAAGGAGCGCTACAAAGGCCGTCAGTACTTGCTTGAGGAGGGAGATTATGAAGACAGATACTTATGGGGGGGAACTGACAGTTTCCTCCTGTCTTTCCGGTTCCTTCAGGCTGTAAGTACTTTTAAGAATTTCACACAAATTATGCACTGTTCTATACATAACGAGGAAGGTTATTCTTCGTGTATGGTACAGCTGTCTTGGGTTTAGTCATTCCATCTTTTGCCCAAATTCACTCTCATTCTTAACCCAAGAGCTGAAATTTAGACTGCACTGTATACATGTAAAGCAGAAGCAGGTTCTAAATAGCCTTTGTAAGGTTCCTACAAAGAATGTATCATGCAGAATTCCTTGTCTACCCACCAGGTTTTCCAAGTATCTCACTTCTGCACTTCAAGCTATTTGAATCTCTAGAAGAGAATTTTCTCAAAAGTTTAACATGTGTAAGTGTAAGGTGTAGTTCTTTATTAAAATAAAAATAGCTTTTCAACACAACAGCTGTTGCAAGCCTTAAAACAGCATTCCCCTCTGTCTCTGTGATTATTGTGCCAGAAAATTTTGGCAGCAAAAATAATCATGGTGAAAAAAATCTCTGCTGCTAAAATGTGTTTAGTGTGGGCAAAGATGAAATAATAATAAAAATTGTATCAGAGTCCAGTATTGGAAGCAAAGTTAGACTTTTCAGTGACAGGGAAACATGGGATTAATACTTCTTTATCATTTCCTGTGGTTTGGGGTTTTTGTTTGTTTGGAGGTTTGAGGATTTTTTTTATTATAATAGGAACTCTGTGAGCTTTAAATACAGCTGCAAAGAGTGGCTCCTTCTGAGAATTAGACTGTTCACTCTGAGATTACGCAGTCTTGTGTACTCAGATTACTCATCTCATCTGAGGAGATGTCATATTTCTGAGCCAGGAATTTTGTGAGGTTTGAAGATAGATATTTTGAGCAAACTCATTGTCTCAACAGTCATTATATTAAAAAAAAAAAAAAAGGTAAAAAGAAAAGTTAATTTCAAACTAAAAAGGCCATGCTTAAATTCACAATTTTCAGTTTTGATTTTTGTGAAAGGCACCTCGGAAAAGCTATATTTATAATCAGAATCTATCATATAACTTACAATAGAGATAGGAGAATAAATGGAATCAAAGAAAAATGTCCTCCTCTAAATAATTTATTTTCAGGTTTCTAAGAAAAACAAGGAGGAATTTTCTTCTCACTCCTCATTTTGAATGTGCAGAATCCTATTCAGTTGCTGACTAATCTTAGTTTTTCTCTCTTTTCAACCTATACATAGAATACTTGAGTAACTTAAATCAATCTTTTTAAATCCTCCTCTTGGCAAAGGACATAATTACAAGCTTAAATTTGTGCACCTGCCTAGCAGGGATGACCTTCCATGTACATGTGTGTATTTCATTTGATTCACACCTAGAAGAGTCAGGATGCTCAAGTCACAAACGTTTTAAAAAGTGTCATTCGCACTCATATATCAAGATTTATTGTTCAAATTGGCATGTAAATATATATCAATATGTTCGTATTGATAATAAAAGTGTAAGTAATGCCTTTAATCAAGTTGCAGCATAACTAAAGGCAATGAGCTAGTTGCCAATAAAATGACTAATGACACTGGCATTTTGATGTTCGTCTTGACCAACAGATTGACCGCTTCTCTCTGATGTGCAGTAGTTAGGTCAGTGTTCAGGCTTGCCATATGCTCCCCTCGTGACTTTGTACATGATGCTTAAGGTCAGGATTTTAAAAACATTTTAGTACCAAACTCTTGTTTTCAGAGGGACCTGTGCAAATATCCAAAACACGTTCTGTGTGCTTAAGGCCCCTCGCTGCACAGCAAACGTACTAGCTCTTCTCTGTAATCTGTGAAATTCTGTCAGGAGAAGTGCAGCAAAGGTTGTGATGGTCTCGGCCTCTGCGGGGGTGTTCCTGGATATAAGATGTTTATTGCTCTTCCCTAGAAATTCTGTTTTAGTCAAGTGAATTCAAGAGTCTCTGTAGAAGACTAAGGATTTTGTGAAATGTAGCCAAGTTGTATTTTTGGTCAGCTTCGGTAGGGAGTGAGGCTGAGCATTGACCCTGCTCTTAATACATACTCATTGTTGTGGTTTTATGTAGGGGCCAATCCAGCTAGACTTTTTTTTTTTTTTTTGTGCTTCGGCATGACACCAAGTGACCTTGACTGTGTTGGCTTTAAGGCCAGCCCAGACCTGAAAACAGTTTAGCCTGGCTCACATGGCATGAAGCTGAAGTTAATGAGCCCTGTGTACCTGAGTCAGCTCCAGGCAGAGCCGGATCAAATGTCTTTGTGCTGTGCTCCCAAAGCAGGGAGCATGGTACAGAAGCACGTAAATGGCTGTGTAGAGAGCCAGGCTTGGTACAGCGTGCCTCGTTAGCCTGTGTCAGTACCAGCTCTGTCAGTGTGGCTTAGTGCTATGCAAAGCTATTCAGATGTTTCTGCACCACAACACTCAACATGACAGATTCCACCAGAGCTTATTAGCACTAGGAAAATCCAGCCCATGTTTCTGTACACATACCAGTCACTGCAGTTGAGCTGAGGCATGAATTTAATTACCTGACAAATCAGAAAGGTTAGACATCACACACAAGAGGGATTGTTGCAAGTCATCCCTACCCACCCACTGGTGAAGATGTACACATGTAGGCATACTGCAAGAGCTTTCAGTTTTTGTCTTTCTTGAATATTTCTGCTGTGAAAAGTCACAAGCTCTAATGTGGGGATTCAGGTAGTGCTTTGAAAGCAGAGATAGAAAAGACCTGTACACTGGAAAATGCAATTCTACTCCCAGCTCTGTTACCAGCAACTAAATTGGACACACTGGAGTCTAATACAGGGCTCATTCCTGAGGGCAAACAGCAGTTTGTGCTGGTTTGGGGGACAGTTGCATTTGCTTCTGCAGTGTTAAATGAAAGAACCTGTGAAGCTGGGATTTGCCCGTAGCTGTCGTGATCAGGGAAGGAGCAAAGTTTCTGACTGTCTTTCAGTGGAGCAGACTACGTTGCCTTTGGATCTTTCCCATTAATGTTTTCAAATCTAAAATGGTTTGCCTTGGTCTGAAAGTCCATTATTAAGTATGATTCTGGGTGTATTTCAGTATTTTAAGTTTAGTCAAAGAAATTATGTGCAGGTTTGATCTAAACCCCCGTGTCCTGGGCTGCATCAAAAGAAGTGTGACCAGCAAGTTGAGAGAGGTGATTCTCCCCCTCAACTCTGCTCTTGTGAGACTCCCCCTGGAGTACAGCATCCAGCTCTGGAGTCCTCAGCACAGGAAGGACATGGACCGGTTGGAGAAACTCCAGAGGAGGGCCACAAAGATGATGAGAAGGCTGGAGCACCTCCTCTATGAGGACAGGCTGAGGGAGTTGGGTTTGTTCAGCCTGGAAAAGAGAAGGCTCCGTGGAGTCCTTCTAGCAGCCTTCCAGTACTTCAAGGGGGCCTACAGGAGAGATGGGGAGTGTAGACACATGACAAGAGGTTTTAAGCTGAAAGAGAGTAGATTTAGATTAGATATTAGGAGGAAATTTTTTCCTGTGAGGGTGGTGAGGCACTGGAACGGGTTGCCCAGAGAAGCTGTGGATGCCCCATCCCTGGAGGTGTTCAAGGCCAGGCTGGATGAGCCTTTGAGCAACCTGGGCTAGTGGAGGGTGTCCCTGCCCATGGCAGGGGAGTTGGAACTCGATGATCTTTAAAGTCCTTTCCAACCCAAACCATTCTATGAGACTAAATGGGTTTTCAGGAACTCTAACCAAGACCTTGCTTTAAGACTGTTAAGGGTAGCTGTTTCTCATTTGCACTAAAACTCTACTAGTATTTTTTTTTTCTAAAAGTAGTCTGAAGCTGCAGTTGTTCATGGGGATTTTACCAGACCTGACACTTGAATTTCTAGTGTACACCTGAAGAAGTTGCAACTTTTTAAGTAAATGAAAGGAGATGGTTAACATAGTAGGAAAACTAGGTTTAGTACAGAATTTGTTCCATCGCTATCACTTCTTAGTATCCTGTAAACAATGCAGGGAGGTTGAGCCACATCCAGTGTTCGTTCTAAAATTGGTTTTCATTATTCATTCTGATTGAATCCTGTACAAAGGCCTCTAAAGAGCCTTTTTGGTCAGGTGAACCTGACCAAATGAATCTGGTTGCATGCTTGGCTTGACCTTAATTTCTGACTGTTTTTTTGATTCTTGTAAGTCTTTGTTTTCTCAGTGTAGCCTTCAGCATACTGCTGTCTGGTTGATATCTTGTAAGTACAGTAACTCCTGTGATGGTGTCCTCATGTGTCTGTGAATCTGCATTGACTTCTGTATTTACTTGATAGCCTTTTCTCTTGTTTGCAAGACTTACTTGTTTTCAACTTATTATAATGTTGCTGAATGTTTCAGAAACACTGAAATTGAATTGAGTTCATGCTTTTTTGTTAAAAGTTAAAGGAAGAAAGTGAATGGATTATTGTTTCCCATTTCCCCAAGCAGTGACTGAACTGTGTGCTTCAATTGCTAAGTGGTTAAAAAGTTGGAGATTTGAAACCCAAATTCAAATAATCTGAAGGTGTGCAAGTAATCTGGTCAAGCAACTATGCTAGCTGAAAGCATAAAGCAATGTCACAAAGCTATGTAAGACAGAACATGACAGTGTCATGCAGAATTTATTTTGTAGCTATAGTGATTAGTCATACAGTGGATGTATCCAAAAACTACAAACTCCTTGTGCTGGAAAGGTGATCTTGTCCAGTCTTTTCCTCTCCATGATTATTGCCTTGTCGCTGGGAAAGGATAAGGAAGGAGAACTTGAAGTATAAGACTGTAGTCATGCTAATGCTTGGAGTGGTCATTTGTGAAGCTGTGGGAAGACCAGTGCTAAATCCCCAACCCTTTTCTTTCCCACACAGGCATCTTTGCACTCTTAGTCATCCTTGTAGAGGAAAGGATGGTGCTCAGGGGCAGCAGTTTCTTCCTCTCTTCAGTGGAAACCACTGAAGGCCATATCAGATTGCCAGGTTTCCAGTTAGGCCAATGCCAAAATATCCCACAAAGATCCACACAAGAGACCCAAGTCCCTTCACTGCTTTATGAAACACTGTCTTTCAGGCTACAACTCTTTTCCAGAATGTTTTATGTTGTAAAGTGTTGCTGAGCTGTGACAGCCTGTCTTCTAACTCCTGTGCTACCTCTTAGGATTTCATAGAGTCATCAGTGGCACTTTTTCAGTCTGATGATGAGGATGGGAAAGCATTAGACATCACCAATGAAGAAATCCCTGATTTGGAGCTGGCTGGATTTGGCCCAGAGACGAGATCGATTCTTGTGAGAAGTGGAGTGTAAGTCTACTGAAATACATGGATGGAAGGATTAAGTATTGTTCTGCACAGTTGGGTTTGGGTACATCTTTTGACAGAGTATATTTCACGTGGTACAGGTGGTAAACACTTGGAGAACAATGTTTCTTTTGGTTTCCTTGGTAAATGGAAGAAAAAAAAAAGCATCTTTACTTGGGTCTGGGCATTGTTACTAGAGAAAACTTTTGGTGTCCCTCCAGAGGTCACACAGACTGTAGTTTCATGATACAGGAGCTTTGGCAATAATACAGAAGAGGGATTTTAGGTATGTTAAGAACTGGGATACCTTCTGGGACAGATGGAGCCTGTACAGAAAGGGTGGGTTGTGCCTAATTTGTAATAAAGTCAGGCTGCTGGCACTGAAATATAAAATGCTTTTTAGAGAACTATCTAAACTATAAGCAGGGGGTTAAACCAACAGGTGTGGAAGAGTACCTGGTTGAAGCTGATACAGCCTACAGGGTGGACTTGGCTAACTCTCGGTGTGCCTATGTGAAGTCCAGGAGGAAATTAAAGAGCACAATTGCAATAAATAAGGAAGGTAAATTAGACCACCTGCAATGTCTGTTGACGGAGATATGCAGTATTAATTGATGGAACAAGGTCAAAACTTGCAAGTGTTAGAAGCTTAAAAAATAGTATGGGGTAACTAGAATGGTTAACATGAAATGACAGCTCTTATATGACAGATACCAAGAGATTCACACGAAGGATAAGCAGAGGAGCTACCAACTCCATAGGAATGATGGAGTAGGCTATTACAGGCACGGCAGTGGTACTGTACATGAAGAATGATATCAAGTGCTAAAACATAAAATACATTATGGGAAAAAAGCACAGTGGAATCATGTGGGTGGAAATTCCAGACTTCAGTAATAATTTTAACAGTTCAGTATTAACATTGTCATGCCTACCCTAATGGTTACGGTGATAGGTATCAGCAACTGATAAGAGACTAAAAAAGCTTCAGACTTACAAGAGGCAGCTATATGGGAGATTTGAACTGCTCACACAGAGACTGGGTATCAGTGTCTCATGAGGATGAGACACAAGGATGAAAGGCTGGGACTCAATTTGGAGAAGAGATGGCTGAGGAGGGATATGAATGAGATCTGCAAAATCCTGAAGGTGGTAGACAAGCTTAATGCAGCAGTGTTCACAGAATCCTGCATGACAGTTGGGGGATGCTTTACAGAACTAGCTGAAGATTGCTTAAAACACATTTAGAGGTGGGGAGCAAAAATCCTTTCTTACACCAGAGGCAATTTCTGGAATTTGCTGCTAAAGTAGTCTGTGTTAAGCACCAGGAGGTTTAAAAAAGCGTTAGACAAATTGACAAACATTCATAAGCAGGTGCTGAAAGAACTAGGAAAGGAGAAGCCCTCTAATATCCCTAATGTAACAGTCCCAGGTGCTAGGTGACTAAGAGAGGAATGCACCACCAAAAGTGGCCAGGTTAGCAGCATCTCTAACTAGCCTCCGTCTACTTCTGCCACTGCCAAAGAGCGTGTCTGCAGGGCTAGAGGCACCCTCAGTCTCACGTATCTGGGGATTTCTTTCTTCTTAAATTGCAACCAGCAAAGCAGGGTGGGAGAAGCTTAAACAGCTTTATCTCATCCTATCAAGGCTTCTTCATTTACTTCTCTTTCTTCCAGCACCATTTTTCCTAAATCCAACTGGAAATGTTGGAAGAAAGCCCTGTCTGGGGGGATGCTGACCGGGTAAAGGCTCAGCTGAGAGAAGTTCAAAAACTTGTTAGTTAAGTGTCTTTCCTCTGGGCTTCTAAGCAAGGCATCATCTCATGCTGAATGTATATTTGATAGAAAGGCAGAGACACAGAGTTGTGTGTTTGTCAAAATAGTGTTTGCAACATAAAAACAGAAAATCAAGTGTGTGACAATTTTGCACCTCTCATTGGGTTTGATGTTACACTGTCTGTCAGGTGGATGTATCAAGGCAACTCCAAAGAAAATTGTTCTGTTTAACTCATTAGTATGTTCATCAAACTACACAGAAAAAAAAATGTGATGTTTTCCATTTAATTTTTGTGTTATTCTTCAGGTGGGTTGCTTATCAGCAGAAATATTTCTGTGGAGAACAATATGTATTGGAGAAAGGAAAATATAAGTGTTTCTTTGACTGGGGAGGTTCTAGTAAAATCATCATGTCAATTCGTCCTATTAAGTTGGTGAGTTACCAGAACTTGTTAAGGGTAAAACTTCAAAGAAATTACTCCTTTGGAGATCAGAGTGTACAATAATGTTATCATGTGGGCTCTGCTTTTTAATCAGTTGGTCTATTTACTTGGACACAAGTTCAGGACCCTTGTGGGTGACGTATAAGGAATCTGTTCAGGATGGTGACTGAAATGGACACTCTGGGTCTTTCTGTCTGTCGAGAAAGTTGTCAGGGAAGCTTCATGAGAAGAACTTCCCTTTGGCAGACTGCATTCGTGGAAAGAATAACCTAGCCTGGAAAGATTAATTTGCCTTAAAACATAGTAACTTATAATGCCTAATTAATAATGGATATAAATGGATACTTGAGAATTTATCGGGCCCATATTGTTGTTGTATAATAGAGGTCTGACTTTTTTTCCCCTATTTTTATGCTAAGATATTTGTAATTCATATAGTGACTAAAGACAGGAAATATTCTTAATCCATTACTAAATCCAGTGCCCAAATAGATCAGTGCCAGAACTGTCAAAACCCTAATGCAAAACAAAGACAATCTTCAATAATGAGTATGTAATAATTACAGTATGGCATTGAAAATAGGAAAGGAACAAACACGTAACCTTGTTTAGAAGAGCACGTGTTGAAAGAGGTGTCCCAGTCTTCTGTTGTTTTTAATTGTCTTTTTTTTTTTTTCAAGAAATAGACTCAAAAATAAATACAGAGGCATTTATACAGGCTCTAAGCCAGATTATATCGACTAATTAATGTTGATGGAAGGTCTCTGTGTGGAAAAGGACTGAACAGTCAGGCAGGTAGTCATGAGCTTACAGGCAGCTGATGGCAGAGGCTGGGGCAGAGAATTGTGCCAAGAGCATGGGAAGTGTGTTTCCCTCTGTTCCTGAGTTCATAATTAACAAATTTCAGGAACTTAGTATGTCTTCTAGGAAGTTAATTGTAATTAATTTTATTCATTTATATGCACGTATATACGTTTGTTATTGCAGGAACCACTTGGAACGAATGAGCCTCCACATTTGGTATGTTGATATTATATGAGTCTCTAGTACTAAACCACATTTAATAATTAAATACAGGTAATGTTGAATGTCTTGCTTTGTTTCTTCAGATGATATCTCAGTATTATCATCTCCATACAGCAGAGCATTGATGGAGGAAACTAGCAGATGTGTAAAGGCCGAGTTTGCTAATGTTCTGCTCTTTGCTTTACTCTAGATTACAGCTTTTAGTGTTCTGTCCTCAAAAACGCAAGCAGTTCAGTAGGTTTTACAAATCTGTGATAAATCTCTCCTCTATGATACATTCTATTTCCCTGAAGGTCATGTCTGACTTGGTGACAACTTACAAAGAGAAAGCGATCTCTATAATTCACTTTTAGTCTCAGCTAACAAGTTAGAACAAGTTACTTTAGGGTTTTGCAGTTTTGGTCATTACCTTACAAGGTTAGGTTCCATTAATGCACCTTTGTGATATCTTTCAAAACCAAAAACCTTCACTAAGTGTTTGTGCTCATCACTGAGGATGGTCTGTCTGTCTCTCCTGCAACATTCTGTCCCAACAAGGCTCTCTTCCCTTCCTGCATGAGTTGTTTGTTTTCTTTTTTTGTTTCCTGGAGTGTGCTGCTAGCATGGGTGAGGATGTACGTGGTTATATTCCTCTCTCTCTCTATGACATGCTCTTAATTAAGTGAATTTGGAACACCTTATTTCAAGAAACATTACATTTTTTCAGACAAAAGAGACTTTAGAGTTCAGTGGTTCTGTTTCAGAAAACTTAAGTTCCGGACACAATTTTGCTCTTCCTTGCTCGGATGGGTAAAATAGCCATAAGTGCCTGGGAAATACATACAATGTGTTGTAGATCAGCGTTGCAGGTTGACCATACATGGTGTTGTCGGTCAGCATTGCAGGTTGACCACACCCTTCTTTTTTCTCCAAGTTATTCTAGTTCTACAATTTCATGATTAACCCAGAACTACAGGAAATGTTTCCTGTCTGAAGACATAATTGGTGTTTTATTTTAGTTTTAAACACTGATTTCCTGCCTGACCTATTCATATTGCAGTTTGCAGCCAAATCAAAGACTTGCACATTCACAGTAAGGCCTTGGTAAATGATACCAGATAAAATAACCAACTCAGATTAAACCAGTGGGATCCAAACAGTTGAAGACAATTTTCTTGCTGTCTTCAATTCTTCTACTTTTTCAGGATCTCCCAGAAAGTATTCTTTCAGTGATTTAATCTGGTTTTACAGACCTTTAAGATCAATTCAAACCTTTGAAGTTTCAATAAATTGTGCTTTACAGTATTTTTATTTACAGTGATACATGAAAAAATTTGTGTGTGTGCATATATGGACAGTCACCTTTAAATACCAACATGTACTACATTATGTTTGGCCTTTTGTGTTCTCTAATAGCTGTCTTAATGCTGGTTTTAAAAAATACTATACTGACTTATCAGTCAGCAATTCTAGTTTTCACAGGATTGTGGTCTAAAGCCAGGGAAGAAAGAATATCCTTCCCGTTGGTACAGTTCTTTTAGGAAGAGAACTGTTTTGAGTAAATTTTTATGGGAACACACTTATTCACTTAGGATAAGTAAAGGGCGGTCTTTTGGATAAACAGAATAAATTCCCATTCAAAATAAAATACATGTTTCCATGTATGCAACAGTCTCTTAGTTTGGAACTTAAAAGCATGGTGAATATGAGCTGGCAAATCTTTAAGCATCCTAATGTTTGGCCCTTGTATAAGCCATATACCATTTATTTTGAATGATTATACATTCTCCCACCTTTAATAAACATATGTGAGCTGAGGGAACTGTTTTCACTGTCTACACACAGTGTCTTTTTTTCACTTCTGTTTTAGTTGTTCATCAGAAGCTGAAAAGCAACTAAATTTCTTCAGTCTCTCAGCAATTCCCCTGACTCCTGTCAGGCTCCCTAATAAACAAAGTACTTATAATTTCTAAGAATGCCTGAAATCACTGACTCTAAAAAGCCATTCATTTTATTTATTAAAAATAAAACTTGGTTTTGCCCAGCAAGAACAAAGCCTCTTTCAATAGCAGATGACTTGTACAGATGATTTAGGAAGCAGAGATAATTGCTGTGATAACTTGTATTTTTATTTTAACATGCTGTTCATTGACTTTCTAGAAAGCAAAACCTCGCAGAGTCATGTCAAACCCTGACAAAGTAGAGAGAGCTGCAGTTTGAGACTAATTGCAGTTATGCAATGTTTTCACTGAGGAATCAGTACTTCACCCCAGCTTTTGTCAAATTAAGACCATAATTCATTATTAGATATATTCAGTATAAAAATGGGTTATAGATCTCTTTTAAAAGCCTTGCATAGCATCTGGCCTCTGAAAGAAAGTGTGTGTATATATATTCCTTTATAAAGAGCTTTGAGATAAGTGGGTAGAAAATATTATGTAATTACAGCTTAAATAGATCCTTTGTGACATAGCAGTGCAATTATGTTTACAGGAAAATCAGTTACACTTTATTCATTATATTATAGCTGATTTCTGTTCTCCAGTTTGCAGCTACAGCATGCAAGGCCAGGTTAAGTCTTTCTTGTTCTTTCTAACAGGAAACATATTCATTTATTTTAAAAACATAGACTGAGCTTTTCCATAAAATCATGTGCTGATACTTGTGTTTGGCCTTCTCACTCTGTACTGGGAAAAGCATTTGATTTCTTTTCTTTGGCAGGAAGCTAGGCCAATTTGGGGCATGAAGGGGGAAGGAGCTCTTGCAACAGCCATCGTGTTTTTCTTCCGTTACAGAATATGAGCTGTTCTCTTGATACAGTTATTTTTTTCATTCTTTTACAGCCTCTCTTTCAGGCTTTAAAGTGAAATTCACCTCAGTTACACAGTGGTGGACCAAGGGTACAGAAATCTAGGTGACCTTGCGTAGATCATAAGCTATATCATACTACTTTTATTTCTTTTTTTTCTTTTACTGCAACACTTTCAACCTTACTGCTTTTTCAGCATGAATTGGTCACATCTTACTGTTGAGGTATGGTTCAATGTGGCTTGAAGTTCTTCACCAAGACATGTAAAAAGAGCTTAGCTGAACTTCAGAAAGGTCACTGTGCCTCTACCAGGCTGTACCCAGTTCCCCCAGAAATTTTCCTGAGAGTTCTTATATGAAGAACTACCTGTAATCACTGTGGTCACAGAAGATTTCAAGGCACTTTGTCAACAGTAGCCCTGTATCTTTTGACCAACACTTCCCCATCCTGTTTTGAACACTGGGTTGCTGAGCTAGTAGCAAGAGTTAGCTGCAGTTCAGGAGTACTTTGTATAGAAGATAACATCCTTCAGTCCTAGCATTCTCTTTTTCTCTGGGCTCTCTCCTGCTGCAGTTGAACTTGCACTTGATACCACTGCCTTAGCATCACTGGGAAGCACCCCATACCAGGCCCAGAGATGATAAAGCACTTGATCTTTCTAATAATAAAGCGTCTGTAGAAATGTAAAAGATTCCTTAAGTGAGAATTCATTCTATTTATTGTATCTTTGTGAGTAGAATGGATACTTCTCTAAGACCACAGCTATCTCTGTTTTCATTAATGATAATACGTTCATTTTCCTTCTAGTCATTGGTTTTGTTTTGTTTTGTTCTTGTAGCTCAAAGCTTTCAGTAATACACATTTCCAAGGAGCATGTCTAGATTTCACAGCAGAAGTTTCTGATTTTACATCATTCATACCATGTTCTTTTAAGGTTCTTCGGGGATGGTAAGTCGGTTTTACATGCCACCATTTTAAGCAATATGAATTTTTTTTTAAATACTACTAAAGTTCCAGCAGCTGAAAGTGCATAACACATGCTCATCATATTCCATCATGGCTTAGACTCTTTGTCATGCGATGCATCTCAGTAACTGTCGTCCTGTTCTTGGTTTGGGTAGTATGCATTTTGCTTTCCCTGTGGGAAGTTTGCACAGTTACTGTGATTCTTTCTTTATCTCCAATCAGAATTTATTCCAGATTTTGAGAACTTGGTATGGTAGAAGTGTCTGCATTCCACTTGCGTCATTTGACTCAGGGACTAAGATTTCTGTACCACATGATTTGATTTTGCTGCCTTGGTTGCTTTGTCACGAAGCTTTTCAAGTCACTGTACTTTTAAGCTTAACAAGAACAAAAAAATTTTTTATTCCTTATTTCCTTAGCAAATATTAAATTTTGAAAAAAACTTGTTAATAAGCAGCTAGAGCAACTAATCTTTTTGTTACGTTATTCTTGCAGTTGGCTCCTATATTACCAAGGGGAAATCACTGACAATCACTGTGTGCTGGAAGAAGGCCTCTACGTTGACCTCAGTTCCTGTGGCTGTCCAACTGCTACAATTAAATCCCTCAAGCCTATTCAATATGTAAGGACTTTGTGGGGGGGGGGGGGGGGCGAGTTTTGGAACTCTTCCTAGTCAGATGTCTGAAGCAAGTGCTTGCCCTAAACAAACTCCCACTTAGGGAAAAGAGTGAAGTTTGTTTTCTTGGCTTACGGGATTTTTTTTGGGTTAGGAACAAGCCAAGCTGCATGCACATATGCACATGGTCACTTGTAGGCACACGCTCTTGGGTATTCTGGGCTCAAAGTTTGTCTCTTTTATACAAGATGCATTGGTTGGCATTTTTCTGACTGGTCTTTATTATACAGCTCAGCAAGCTTATAGTACACAGTGAGACATTGATTTTGTTGCACTGTCTAAGCATACAGGGCTTCTTTTTATTAGGCCTACAGCCAAGGTTCAGTCTTCAGGCAGAGTACACACAGAAGACATGAAAATTGAAATTACAAGGTAGCATATACGTGCCATAATGCTGTTTAATTTATGAAGTATTTTACAGAAATATAAAACAGGTTTTCACCTCCTAATGGCATCTCAAATCATGGGTCAATGAGGTGATATAATATTACCATGTATGTGGCCTGTGTGCTGTGTATGACACATCACATGTCCATTCCAAAGTTCATGTGGCCATCCTCTCTCAGTGACTTCTGAGATACAGGACAAATGCCTATTACATATGCACACAGTCTTCATGACTTTCAGGTCACACTGGTTGTTCTACCCAAGCACACATCTTGCGGTCAGGTGTCCTATTGTAGCAGTAAAGTGAGATACGAGGTCCTCTGTGACCAGGAGATTGGACAGGAATGCATTGTACTATCCAGTACAAGACAGATACAGCCTTCTGTACATCCTGGTGTAGTCCTGCACACAGGACAGATACCTCTGGAGTCTTCCTGTCATCTCTGTGCCTTTGTCCCATACCTTGGTATGCTCCTATGCAAGAGTATCAAAGATAAGCTGGCCATAATGCTGTGGGTAAAAGACAAGCAAGTGGCTGCTCTGCCCACTCCTTTCTAGCACTAACCAACTTCCTCTTGTAGTCCGAAGAGACCGACAACTCTTCCTCCTTCCACAGTCACAGAGCACAAACTCAGTCTGTGTGACATGTGTCCTTCAATGTAACTCTTACGAAACTAGACTTCTAAAGATTACTCAATTCAGTTTTCTTCAAATATTAAAAGTCCTTTTTTCTGTTTGGGAACAGATTTTTAAAAAATAAACAAACAAAACCCAAACATAAAAACCATGGACATGGTGGGAAGGATGTGTGACTTGAGGCTGAGAGCTGGTCTTTTCACTAGGTTGCATAGTTGCTTCAGTGGAGCTATAGCTTCCCACCTGCTGAGAGCCTGGTTTTCAGCTTCAAGATCTTTTCATGCTAGGATTTTGGGCTCTGCTCTGCTAAATCAGAATGAAGTTTTGACATGAAATGGTAGGTCTCATCCAAATCCCCCAGCCTGGAATCAGACAGGGAAGTTACTGTGCAGTTTGGCGTAGTAGGAAGCTACTGGCAGCCCTTGATTACCAAGGGCCAAGCCCTGGGAGAAGTGTGTTTGGCAGGCTGTGTGTGGGAAGCTTGCACACGTTTTCCTGTACTTCGTAAGTGGCTTGCACCTCTTAGTTCAGTTCCTCTCTTGCAAATAGGAGCCCTTGTATTTCACAAAATTGAGGCACTAAACAGCATAAAATGCTGTTCAACCACACCTGTTTTACAAATAGAAATGTTCTCATCGGCCCCTAACGCATTGTGTATGCTAATCAGACAGGACAGCACTCAGAGGCATTGTGTGGTACGGACGTGAGGTTAAGCACGCAGCAGTAAGCTTGGTCAGTGGTCAGAAGCAGCCGCAGTTAATTCTGTGCATTGTCTGCAATGCACTGTTCTTGGAACAAAGCCCTTTTTATTACGAGATACTTCTGTTAGCTCATTCAAGAGAGCAGCAAGCATATTCCCAAGTGGAATTGTTGTATAGCTTTATTGAATTCAGTTTTGACATTGGGAACTGCTTCCATTGTTCAGCTTTAAATACCAGCCCAATTTCAGACCTAAGGTGTGTATCTCAATAGCTCACGTGTAAGGAGAATGTTTAACCCTGACACCAAGCCCTGAATGTGCATCATCTCCTGCTGACGTTTAAGTGGGATGTATTTGCTGCAAGTGTAACTGTTGGAAGAACTCTCACATGGCAGAGGAGCCATGAGTTGCTTCAGTGTGGGAGGTTTCTGCATCCCAGATGTTGACTAGAAGTAGAGGCCCATGTGTGGCACTGGCAGAGGGGGAAAAAAATAAACTTTTAGCAGCACAAAGGACTCATAAGGCTGGCTCATTACCAGCCTTTGAAAACAGTCCAAGTTCAAAGACTGGTGTAGATGTGGTCTAGCTGTATATTTTAGAACTAGATTGTTTCAGCCAGTCCTTTTGGAATAGGAGAACAACTCTGCTGGAGCAAATGGGGACATGGGATCTGGGCGTTCCCCTTCTAACTTGCAAGATGGTATGATAATTAACTGTGTGTTACCTTGATGTTGCACAGCTGAGTGAAGTCCCACCTCTGGGCCTTTATCTGCAGGATACATGTAAACATATAGTTTCTTTGTGTGGGGCTAACTCCAAAGTAGGTACTGCATGTAGCAGTGCCTTCAGTGTAACTTTTTTCAGTTTTCACTTAAAATCTGTAACAGTTTTGAGGGGCTTTTTGAATGTTGTCAGCTGCCACAAGATCACTGGGCTCTCCATTTTGGAAGAATTTGAGGACAGAAGTTACATGTTTGTAGTACTCCTTCATGGCAAAGGGTGTGCTTCTGCGACCTGATGGAACAACACTGTAAGGAGGCAGTGGGATTTTTGTGACTGAAGAAGGTAACAGTAATGCATTAATCGATATAAAAAAGCTAAGAACTTCTGCAGCGCCTTGACTGATTGTTTTGAAAAGAAATCAACCAAGGAAAGGATTTGAGGGAATAGTTTGGAAAAAGCAGCTTTGATGCAAACAAAGTACTTGGAAACAAATACAGCAGATGTTCTCAATGAAAAAAATAACCATTTTTTTTAGGAAAGTAAACTTTTGAGTTCTTAGTTTGAAAATTGCCAGAAATATAGTTTGCTTGTTTAAGAGCTTAATTACATAACAAAATGAAAAATCTCATTCTAAATCACTGAGTTGGCCCAATTAAAACAGAACCAAACACAAAGCTTTCAGAGCAACACAGAATGAATTTGGATAAGAAAACAGGCTCAGACTAGTGGTGGTCTGATTTCTTCACTGTGATGACAGGATTTTAGGTTGGCTAGCTTTGTTTCTAACCTTTAGCTCTTGGCGAGAAGTTTTATGGCTTTGCTGAAAAGGGAAGTTGTCATCATTTAATTATGGCATGCTACACCCACCACCGCTGCACACACACTCCCCCATTTCTCAAGAAATTCAAATTAACTTGGTTCCTCTTTGCTTATTTCTCCATTTATTCTGCACTGGTGTCACAGAGGAATTAATCACATCTTTGCAACAAGTTTCTTCTACTGTTTGTTCAGGAAGTAGCAAAGTAAAAGTTAGGTAGGTTCATAAGGAGAGTGGGGAAGGTGTTCCCTTAATTCCAGGAACCTCTTTCCCATCTTGGCTATTCTCAGAGGTGTATAATACTCAAACTAAACCTTTAGAAAGAGACCCTACCTGTATTTTTTCCTTGCTGTTCCATTTCACTCAAATTTGGACTGTACTGGTTTGTCATTCTGGGAGCATTTAGGAAAAGCTATAGGTTAATGAGGGGCTACAAAGAAGGAACAAAGCGTATCTGTACCTTGATAATGAAAAAATAATGTCCTTTGTATTCAGTACCCTGGGAAGAAAAATAGTGTTACAGTACCCATGTATTGATCTAGATTGCATATTGAATAGCGATGTGTTACATGGCCTCTTCCCTTCTGAAAAGGGGAATGCTTCTGAAAGACCAATGAGTCTTTTTTCACATACTGGTTATAAGTGGGGGAAATATGCTAGAAAGTAGATCTCACAGGAACGTATTTATTTAAGTGAACAGGCAGTTACTTGAAATTAGAAGGGTACACATCTATTTAGTAGTGGTAGGAAGACTGGAACTAATGTAACTTGCCTCTCATCGTCTCCTGTCATTGAAAAATCCCAAAGCACTCTTTTAAGAAGTGTTCATTGATGAAATTTGCTGGTATTGTTGTTAATAGTCACTCTGCAGGCAGGTAAAAGCATGGCACAGGTTGCTGCATTTGCTGCAGCAGTGCAGGTATCCATGCCTGCATCAGCAAGGACTTGCCTTTTGCATTGCCATGAATTCATGAGAAGGAAAGCAGGGGCTGCTCCCCTGGTCGCAGAAGAGCAGGTAAAGTCAGCTGGGCCATTTATAGGGCCGTAGTTGCTTACTGGGGCATTTGGCCAGTGTCTGTTTCTTGAAGAGGTTAATCTTTTGGGATAGAAACCCTTACAAGATGTTCTTACAAAGGGGAGTTCAGCTCTACTTCTGGCTTTTCTCAGGCATGTTGTTTTGTTAAACTCCCTGTAATATTTGCTGTGACTTATATGGGCAAGAGTATCCAGGATTTTTGCAGCAAGCAATTAGTTTTCCTTCTAAAATGTTAACTTCAGCCCTAAAGTTAAACCAGTCTCATAATTTCTAAAAACAAAAATGAGATCTGGGTTGTAGGTTGTGCAATGCCTTTTTTTTCCTCCTGCACCTTCTTTTCTTTTGAGGCATTCTTTCTTCTTGCTCTGATCGATGATGATGGTTCCTGTATTTCTACATTGATTATCTTTTCTAATTTAAACACAGGTTTTAACTAATCTCCTTAGCATTCCTATGAGGCAAATAATGAAATCAGCTACAAAAAATGAATCTGTGTTTCCCAGGGCCAGGCAATGAGTCATTTTGTGGAGCTAGGACTGGACCGCGGGTGTTACTGTTGTCCAACACCATGTTCCTCTCCCTCAGCCAGGCATCTTTCCCACGCTGAAGGGAGTAGCCAGGCAAGCACAACTTCGGTAAAGACAGTTGTAAATTGTGAGTTAGCCAAGACTGAAGAGTAAAGATTTTTCCAAGGATGTTGTAATACAGCTGTGGAGTCTCTTCCACTTAGTCTGGCAAATGCTGTTTGCATAGCAACAGCTCAGCAGGGACGAGAAGTAGGGAAATGTACCAACCCTTCAAAGTTTGCAAAATCTAAGTTTGCAAAAAAGGTGCAAGGGAAGATAATGTTTTGCAGTAAGCCCTTCTCAGAAGGGCTTTATTACTAATAATTTTCCTAACATTAATAATGAAAAATCATCTGTATGTTATCCATAGCTAAAACTATACTTGTTTTTATTATAAGCATGTGTGCAACTTCATTTGTGGACTTGGTTTTCATTTGTAGCACCTTTTGGTTAGCTTCTTTGTGTCTGTACACTATTGCTTTTCAGCGGGTCAAGCACCTAAGCCTTGCACCACAAACAAAAGGCATTTGAAAGGAAGCTCATCTTGCACTGATTTTTTTTTTAATACTAAACACTTCAGGGTCACATTGCACTTTTTTCTGAGCTGGTAAGGTATAAAATTGTGTTCTGAATTGTGAGAAATTTGTAGTACACAGCTTCTCTCCATTAAAAAAAAAGGTGGAAGTCATTGAGGGGAAAGTCTTAAGCTGAGTTGAACTGTGCAAGAGATTTTTAGTGTTTTGATTTCCATGGCTTACCTTTTAGCCTCTGAAATCGCACTGTGGGGAGGGAAAAAAGGTATATCATTTCCATGGTGTCACATGCTGTGTTAGCCATAGGCTACCACACCTGTTAAGTAAAGAATATCACTGTATTTAGCAGTTCACAAGGCTATGTAAATACAGCTTTGCTTAATCACCGGCCTCTTGAATATATTAAATCTCTTCAAGTTTCTCCCTGGATACAGGACAAGCAAAACCTTTTGAAACTTTATTGGTGCTAGTTTAAGCAACGCAATTAGTTCCTTAACGCACAAAGATCAGTTTAAGTAATTCTTCAGTGCTTTGTCATTCTTGCAGTTGGCAAGCTTTCCCCAAAGGATGGCATTTCAGGTGTTTTCCTTGAAATAACTAAGGTAATCCTGACCTAGACATGGTAATGAATTGCCAGTCGTGGGTAAATGTAGATGTCTTTAGCTCACGAAAATCCGGGACTGGGGTCCACCTAAAGCAATGCCACAATCTGAGGTTGTCCCCTCTTGTATCCTCTGCCCCGTTGTCCTTTGTCTGGCTCTCAGAGAGCCCCATTCTTCCCTGGCTTGTCAGGATTGGGCCTTGGTAAAGAAAGCTGATCCTGTCAGTCTCACACTTATCTGTTGGTGATGACTTTTCAGCCTGAAAATGGGTGAAGGCGCACCTCAGCATTCTGCAAGGAAGGGTGGGAGCAAGACGCCTCTGTAGTAAGTGTAACAGCATAGCCTCAAAACCTTGTTTTTTACTGTTGGTAGTTTCCATGGAGCTATGAAAACAAAATCAGAGAAAAAAGCCAGGCCAAGTCACTGCTGCCAGCTGTTGGTGTAAGACGGTATATATAAAGTGAGTAACCGGCTCCTTGCTCTATATATGGTGATGGAAATAGGAAAGCTTCAGTGCTTGAGACAGCAGCATGTGTTCTTGTTCTGTGCTTCATGTCTGTGCCAAGATCAGTGGAGTCCTTCTGAGGTCTCACTGGAAAGGTGGTATCAGTCCTTGTGATGATCGGTTGTGTGTGTTTGTCATAGATGCAATGTCTGCTGCTTACCAACAGGCTGGGACTCTGAGCAGGCTTTCTCAGGCCCATTGAGTGCAGTCTCATCCACAGGAGAGCTAGAGTCATTTTAATTGACACCACCAATTTGCTGTTCTGACTCTTGGTGTATAAATGGATACGCTGGATCAGATGACTTGTCCATCTAGTACAGTCTCCCTGTCTCTTAATTGAATATTGCAACAGCAGGATAAATTTTAGGCTTTGGTAACAATGGCTAACAACAAGGATGCCCAGTGGTGTTTCCCATGCTTACTAATGCACTTGTGAAAATTTTTCCTGTTGGACCTGTTCTGGACATGGCTTCTGGTCTCCACTCAGGCGTGCCAAGGGAGTAGGCTCTTGCAAACTGGAGTGTGATGATACTGCCTTGCCGAGCAAAGCAACCTGAGAAGTGGCTGCCTGCACTAGGTCTAGATTTCAATGTAAGCCTTTAGACACACACTGTAAATTTGACCCACCTTGTCCAGAAGAAGACAGGTGGGAAGAACTGACTATCCAAAATAAAAATGCTGTGGGTTTTAATCTCTTTCTGTTTTGTAACATTTGTTTTTTAGGAGTGCAATGGGATTTAAAAAATCTCTCAGAGTAGATGATCCTAGGCTCTTCTTTAAAACGTCTCTGCAAACTCCCTGTCCATGCAGTGCTGCTTGACTTACATTGTCCCTGCACTGGTTGGCAGAGGAAAACAATTTCTCCGAGGCAGGCTTTGAACAACCAGCTACATACCAAGTGCACTGAGTCAGTGCCAGTAAATTTGTAAGTCCTGAATCACCACTGAATCACCACTGAAGTGTCTCTTCAGAGACACTTCACTAGAATATATGTACCTCTTCAAGCGTGAAAGTTAAGTTCTTTTAATTACTCAGTGCCGGTGTTGACTTTAATTCAAGATTTTGTTTCATTCATCCCACCTGAGGCCATGTCTTTGCTGCAAAAGAAATCCTACCTTTTGCCTGGGCTGGCTATTCAGCATTAACATCTCCTAAGAACAAGGAGACTTCCCTGGAGAGGCTGCTAATTGAAGCAGTGAATCAGACCTGTTCCCTCTTCCTTTTCCAGCTGCATCAAGATATAAATTACAAGTGCTCATTATCTCAGTTACAATACTGCCCTTACAGTTTTAGGTTAAAAATGCTGAAAAATTATACAAGTGTTCCTTGTACTAAGGCGTGGACTCTGTGTATTTAAATCTGTTCCCTCTGTGCTTTTCTGCTGATCTTGCAGCTGTACCCCATTTTTGTGCAAACTGATCTTTTTATTTGCTTTCATAGGCAATCTCTCAACTGTTGAAAAGGACATTAAGTGAAAAATGTTTCAAATCTACATGAGATTGAAGGGCTTACTAATTACGCTGTTTTGTAAAGATTGTGGGAAGAAAAATAGGAACGTCTGTTAAAAACATTGAGAACTTTTTAGTTCTGACCTTTTTAACCTTTTCCAATTTGTCAATCCTTCAAGATTTTTTTCCACTGAACCACTGCTAATTGCAGTCTATGGACAATAGACTTGTGATTTGCCTCACAACTTTAGATGCAATCTGCAGATTACCCTGAAAACTACTGCTGTAATCTGTTCCATCAATAACTAAATAAACTGGATTTATGAAAAGGAATCAAGGCCCTGATGATACAAATTGGATCAAAAAGAGCTTTTTCAAATGCAGAGGCCTCTCTGCATCTCAGGCAACTCGCTGTGTCTGGCCTGTGTCAGTGGGGCACTATACTCTGATGACAAAGCCACTGATAAATCCAGTATGTTTCAGCTGTGTGTGCTTTGTTGGTGGATGTACATTTTTTTTCCTTGCTGTTGCATTTGCTGAGGGAGCATGATCTAACCCGAAAGCATGTGGAAATAAACCTGAAGTGGGCAAATGTGTGCATCATGCCAAACAACTGAAGTTAGACTGTTCCTAGTAAAACTTTGCTATTTTTTTTTCTCCTTCCCCCTACCCCAGGTTTTTGCTGAGCCCTCCATCAGTCTGTTCGCTCTGGAATACTGCAAGGGCAGAGAATTGCACTTCAGTGAACCCGTCAATTCTGTTTTGAATGAGGACCTTCATTTTTACACTCAGTCTGTATGGGTGAGAAGTGGATTGTAAGTATGGAAGAAATGTTATTGTCACTTTTGCATTATAAGAGCTAATACTGAGCATGCATTTTCTTCCAATTTCTGCCTTTTTTCATAGGGTGTGTTTTACATTCTAACTTTTATTTTGAGACAGTATAAAATCCTAAAATGCGGTTGAATGCTTTCACAAGTGCACTTTTTGTATCAGGGCCCAAAATTAAGAAAAACTCTGGGCAAAGAGAGTATTTCGCCCTGTAAGGACTGTCCTATCGTCCTTTTATCTCTATACAGAAATGAACAATAGAGCCTGTTGTTCAGGCCAGGAACCAAAAGTAAATAAGTTTTGATTGCTGACTTACAAAGACAGGTAGAGTAAACTCAGACTGCTTTTATTAACCCCTGTAAAATACCAGCTATAAACTGCAGTGATTTAACTTAAACCACGGAAGTGGTTCAGTGAAGCTTGACAGCGTGCTGATCAGCTGCCAAAAAGGCAGCAACTTCTGAGAGAAGCTCTGGGCGGATCTGACAGCTGGAACGGTAATTTGCTTCTGTTATTAGTTTAACCTCCTTCCCTGAGTGTAAATACACACCCAGGATCTTCTGTGAGAACTCATTTTCATCTGCAGAAGTGGCCTCCTAACCTCTTCTGCGTCTCCCCCTTTCACCTTTTGCAGAAACTCCCAAGTATTCTCTCTCAGCCAGGTTTTCAGCCTCCACATCCACAGCAGCAACAAATAACTTAAGAGACTCATCCTGCAACTGAGACTGACTGGAAACTGCTGTTGTTCTAATGTGACACACATCTCCTGCATTTATTTTTAACCTTTTCCCTACCTTTTTCACATAGACAAAGCTGTCATTTCCTTGAGAGATCTTATGGGATGACACAAAACTATGGAAAAATTTTAACTAATTGGGCAAGGAATTCATGTAGACTGTTCACAGCTTAGGTATATCTCTGTTGTGATTCTTATGATGAATTTTTCAAATGCATCTAGTCTGTTACTACCTAGAAGTCAAAACCCTTGTACGCCTGGCTATCTGTGATGACGTTGCTGAGCATTCCTCTGATTCTTTGAGGTTGGTACAAAGGCTAAGCCGAACCTAGCTAACGCTCCAGAGCACCATGGACTGTTTTCTCTCAGGAATTTCACACAAGTGTTTTCTTGAAGGGTTGGTTAATTTAAGAGCAGTCAGTGGTGATTGACTTCAGCTGTGAGCCCATAGTGAATATAAGCTTCCCCACAGAGCTTTGCCAGTTCACAATAAATTCTAGTCCCCAGCATCTGTGCCACTTCCATCCTGAGCCCTTGCTGAAAATATATAGAGGGAGAGATCATCTGCTGCTGTTGTCTTGAGGTGCCCCAGCTGAGAGTGGCAAGCAGCTGCCATTTCAGGCTGAGAAGAGCATACATGCTTTCCCCATGATATGTGCTAGTTTGGAGGAGGAAAAGCCTCCTTTGGGAGGAACACCTGACTTCTGGTGGGAGTGTGTAAATCTTCATACCTCTGTGGAGGTGTTACAGTCTAAAGTGTGTGCAGCTGGGGAACGTCTCTTAATGAGCTTTCTCTGCCCTCTCATCAGGGCTGTGGAGGTGGAAATTAAATCACTTTGCCCATGCAGTTGGCTGTAGAGGAAGAGGGGTGGCTTTAGGACCACATAGTAGAAAAGCATGGGAGAGTGAGTGCAACAGTCCAGCCCCATCTCCATCTTCCTGTTCATTTCTGCGTAACTGAGCCAGATCAGGTGGATCCCTGTCTCTGGGAAGGGTCAGGGCAGAATGGCTGGGCTTGCTCTGAGCTCCTTGTGATACTCGCTAGGAAACAGACCTCCACAGCCTGTCCCCATCCCACACTGCAGATGGGTACCCTAAAGGTTGAGGGTGGCACATGATTGTGGGAATTCTGTGGGATGTCCTAGAAGGTTTGTTGTCTTTATCTGCAAGCAAGAGTTCAGGAAGGCAGATTTACAGGGGTTTTTTTGCTCCTTGCCCCAAAGCCTGCTCCCAGCTTTAGACAAATGACAAAGATTTACGTAAATATACCAATGGTATCTTGCTGCGAGGCTTCGGTACAAGGATCCTCCCTGAGCCAACTGACCACCTCAGTCAGAAATGACCTGAGCCTGGACTGTGGCTTGGCAAAGGGGGCGGGGGGCTGAGGTACTCCAAGGTGTGGGAAAGATGGCACAGTGTAGGCTGCGGGTCTGTGTGAAAGCCACCATGAGTTTTGTCTGGGTTGCTGAATGCTAGAAGCCCAACATGGCTTCACGTGGTTATTACTGTAACAGTCTTTCCCCGTTTCCTGTAAATACCTGCTTTGAAACTGCATTGCAAATGAGACTGTTCAGTGCTCCAAGGGCACTGTTAACAGTGAATTCTCAGTGACTTGACAGAAAGCATAGCAAGAAAAGTCAGGAATGTGTCAGATGTGTAAGGAACACACAGTGGTGGTCAGGCTGCTCTGATACCTGTTTGTTAGTCAGCAGGTATGGGCTTAATTTGAATAAACTGTGACACAGCCTCATTACGAGGCAGTTCACAGTTGGTACACTTTAGCCTCCATGGAGTCCTGAGCGAGGCTGGCTGTTAATTTCTCCAAATTATATGCAATGGGGAAAAGAAAGTTACAGGTGCTCTGAGCCCTGTTTGTGGATGTTTTCTCACTGACTAGAGTGCAGCCATCCCTCATGTTCTTGGCAGCTGACCTGTAAAACAGGTAACATGGGGAAACCGGTACTTTCTTTGTGTTCAGATGAGTTAATGAGTGAAGCACTTAGGATTCACTGTCTGCACAACAGCGTCCTATTGTTACAAACAAAACTGATCTGTGATCCTGAGGCTGCCTTTGTACCAGCAACACAGTATTTACTCAGCAGATGCCTGGATAACAAGGGCTCTCTGTATGTGCTGGTGCTTTAACTCTGTGCTAAAGGATTCAGCCATGTCCATGGCTCAGATATATTGACTATAGGAAAGTCTGTTACAGCAATATATAGGTTTTGGAGTAAATATTTTGTGTTTTCAGACAAGTGGAATAGCTATAAAAAGCTTTAACAAAAGGAAACACTGGACAAGATCCTCTCATAATTAATATGTACAGCCAAGCAAAGCTGCAAGTAGTGCTGTCTGGTGTGTGTCTTCCTAGTTTCCTAATGCGTGCCCTCTGAAACATGCATTATTGCCATATGGGTTCATGCAGAGGTTCTCGTATTTGTGGGGGAAAAATGGGGGGGGGGTGGAGTAAGAGTTTACAAGTTTCAGGCAGACAAACAGAAAACTGGTCTTAATTTAGACAGAAAACAGTTAAACCACTTGAAATGGATGGCATTTTGTGGCATGGTGATAGAGATTTGATATTAGCACTACTATTGGAGAGGTTTGGGGCTTTCAAGAGCACAGTCCTGAACACAAGCCTATAGTTTAGTTTTGCTGTGGTTAATGTTTAGTCTTTCATGTTCCATTTTCTGTATCCAGGTGGATTGCATACGAGGGATGTAATTTTTTAGGAAAGCAGATTCTGCTGGAGCCCAGTGAGATTTCAAACTGGAGTGAACACAGTGGCTGGAAACTAATTGGCTCCCTTCGTCCTATGAAGCAGGTACTGTAAGGCTGTATGAGGACAGGGTTTTTTTTGGACAGGGATTAGTGCACAAGTATCATATCTACCACTAAGTATAATGGCGTGCATTGTACTCCTTAAATCAGGCCAAATGATGACAGCCAGAAGGACCCACTGGAAGATTACTGAAGCAGAAAATTCCTTTAGTGGCAGTTACTGAGATCTATATTAGGCTTTTAAAGGGAAATAATTCCTAGATTCTTGGAGCCAAGTTTTGTTTTTCTGAGTGGCTCATTAGCATGTTCTGTAGATGCTCTATTTTTACATTTCTGCCATATAACAATAATAATGAGAAAACCAATTGGTTTTGGCTTGTTTCATAATTAAAGTAAATGGAAGCAAGAGCAAATTTTACTGTGCTATAGCCTGGATTTCCAAAATAAGCAAAGTTTATTCAGTGCCACCAGGTTTTCCCTCTCTGGCTCACCCCAAGTAATGCCAATTTCAGTCTCATTCAAAGATTCAGGTCTCAAAACCACAAAGTTCTTAGGAGCTTTGTGAGAGATAGATAGAGAAGCAAGACTGAGATAAATGCCCGTCATTCAAGGAAAAGCAGGTACAGTTCTGCTTCTCTGCCTTTCCAAGATGCATCAGGTAACCACTGCCACACATAAGCTCCAAACCAGTCAAAGCACATTGTTGCCAAGTGCCCAGCCACACAGCTGTGGGAGCACAGCGTCATGAGGAGATAGGAAAAGGACAGGGGAGAGTGGCAGGGAATGGGAGCAGTAACTCCATTGGAAAAGAGTTTTTGTTTCAGAACAACTTCTTCCCACTTAGTGACAAACACTGCTTTATTTTTAAACACTAGATTCAACTGGAGAAATGTTGCAGTAGACAAAAATAATCATCTTTGACATTAGTTATGCATTATTGCCTATCACCAGAATTAGTTCTATAGACATAAATATGTTTTTAAAAAAAAATAATCTGCCATTGCTGCTTACAGCAGTCTGTCTGCATGTGGAGAACACTTACTGCTGCTTTACATGCACATTTGTTTCCAACAAAAAAATATTTAACATCCTCATCTGAAACTGGAAATGGAATGGATACTTTAGAAAACTGATGTAAGATGTAAGGGGATCTCACATTGACTTTCTAAATCTCTGTGTTCTAACTATCATCCTTCACACTATTTCAGCCAGCAGTGTACCTCAGAGTGAAGAACCGAGCCCAAGGTAAATATTTGACAGTCGCTGGAAGCCTATCAGATGTAAGAGCAACATCAGTGTGCGCGTCCCCATACAATGGCAAGAACACTCAGATCTGGCACTACTGTCGTGGCCTCTTCAAATCCAAGGTGAGTTTCCATATGCTGGGAAGTGGGTGGTTTATATCCCCCTGCTGTCCTTTCAGCTCACTTCTTGATTTTACTGCAGGCTAGCATTAACACCAGGATAGCTTTTGGCTTCTCCCATGCATGTTAAACCAAAACCCTTACAACCTACATCCTCCTCCTGTGTATAGACAGATTTGATCTGTCTGCTCTGGCAAAGTTGGACTGCTTTTCACATCTGTCTAAAGGCACTGTTCCCGGAAGTAGAAACCTGATTTTGTCTAAAGTCACAAGTTCAAGTTTATTACCTCTAAAAAGTTAAGAATTTCTCTGAAAAGTAATACGCGATGTAAGTGATTCTGTATTAATGCTGTCCTTCATAGACTGTTATTAATACAAAAAGCTGATGATGTAACACAAGAACCACCTGAAGTAACAAAGACCACCCACTCTTGCTCAAGCAGCTCGTCAGTTGCTGAATAATCTGTTCCTAGCTTGCTTGCCAGGCTCATTACCTACTATAGCATGATTACTACAATGTGCTCAGTGCCTGAAACAGAAACAAGTCAGACACAAACCCGAGGCTCTGTGGCCTGGATCTCACTCCTCCTCTTGTTCCTTAGGCTAACAATGCCTGTCTGGATGTCATTGGTGGCAGAGATGTGCCTGGGGCCAAAGTCGCGCTCTGGGCAGAACATGGGAAGGACAGGCAAAAGTGGAGACTCAATGAGGATGGAACCATCAGTTCATACCTCAGCAACAAATTGGTGCTTGATATTAAAGGTATTTAAAAAAAAAAAAAAAAAAAAAAAAACCAAAACAAAAAACTAAACCTCACATGTTCTAGGTGCATTTTCTGATTGCAGTTAATTGCCATATTCCAGCTCTTTTTGTACGTAAGGTTAAATGCTGAATCCTATCTTTACTGTTGTTAGATTTATGTCTAGTTGCTTGACAGTGGGACAAGAAACAACAGGGCAGGGGTGAACCTTTCTCTTTTGATCCCAGAGGTTTATTTTTATCAGGTCAACTGACTACTGAAGGGAGTTCAGCAGTACTGAGGGCAAGAAATGCAAGTTACAGCAGACAAAACGGTGAAGGAAAAGCAATCCGAGAATAGGTGTGGCTCAAAAAGAGAAAAGTGCTCACTCCTAATGTTTTCACACTGGTTAAAATTGTCATTGCTCAAGTCCTAGTCCTTCTAATTTATCCATCATGGTGGAAATAATCACATTCGAGAAAAGCCTGTTCCTCACACAAAATTTGTTCGAGCCCTGCTGCTGGCACTAGGGTTTTATCCCTACAGAAAGGCAGCGGGGCAGTGACTGCAGTGGCTGGTTAGATGAAAGGTCTAAGTAAATTAATGGATAGCCTAACACCCCTGCAGGGCTTGCAGAGCAAGGGTAACAACAGCACATCGTGAAGTCATCAACCTTTTCAGTGACTGTCCTCCTGGCTGTTACACATCTGACCTCTGCAGCTCACACGTACTGATAATGAATTCTCAGCCCCCCGAAGTTGAACTAGCAGAGCATTCCTGGCTTCCAGAACTAAGGCGTTTAAATAGCCATTAGGTGCAACTGGTAGTACTAATGGGAACTCTTACAGTATCAGAAAGCTGCGCTGCCTAGGTTATTGCTAAATATAATGCTGAAGGCTGGGGTGGCAAGATACCACTTGATAGCTCTTTAGAACACCGCTTGTAGTGGATTTTTATTTGTGGTATAATGATAAAATATGCACTGTCATTTCTATGCCACATGTATTCAAAGGAGATAAATTTTATTTTAAGGACTTCCTAAGTTTGTAGTTGAAATGGATTTGCTACACCAAATAATCTCACATGTATGTGTGAACCTGTGTATTTCAGCTGTAGCAATATGCGCCTTAAAAATCCAGGTATAGGGCGGGAGTTCAGGATCTGCCAAAAAAGCAAAATCTGTTTAGAGGTGCTGTTTCTGTGCACAAAGGTATATTTGATGACTCTGGTTTATGGTATATTCTGCTTCCTGACTAACAGAGCTCCTCCTCAGGGCCTAAGCTGACGAGTGACTGTTGGAAGGAGACAAACATACAGAGGCAGAGGGGCAGACAGCAGGCCCCTACCTCATGAGATTTCTGTTTTTCAGCTGATTTTCCTACATAGTCACACTTTTTAAAGATTATGCATAGACTGTTCTAAGCATTTCTTTTTAAAAATTTTCCTTCATTATTTTGTTTTGTTTTTAAGGAGGAAATTATTATGACAAGAATCACATCATTATGAATCAGCTGACAGATGACAAACAATCACAAAAATGGGATATTGAAATACTGTGAGTAAAACCCACCACACAGATGGACCTTGTGTGGCTTATTACCACCTAGAGGGGAAGGAAAAAAAAAAAACACACTACTGAAGTCACACCACTGGAACCTTAAGCAGAAACTCCTCTCTACTTTCCTTCATACCAAGCACCAACTCCTAAAACTGAATTTTGCACAAATCTGGAAGATGGGAGGTTGATCTAATACCTTTCTGCAGGAAAGGCAATTTTTTAGAGGCCGCTGCAATGAAAGTCACTTTTATTTCTTCATCTTGAGTATTAAAAGTAAATGCAAAAGACTAGACATAAGCTTTGCTGGATATGAACTGCAAGAGATACTATGGAAAGGGTTCTTTAGAAATGTTGTCTTTACCTTCCTCTCAAACTGATGGAAGCTCAGTGAAGAATTAATGCACTAATGAGCTTGAAAGAGGTTGAGTTGGACTTTTATGCCCTGAGTGAAACTGTGTAGGCTCCAAGCGATCCCGAAGCTCAGATCATCTCTCTTGCTAAAATGCAATTTATTTTGTTTATAAAGACAACTTTGAACTGGAACTACTGCCTCAGCATGTGAAATGAGGCAGTAGAAAGAAAACCGACTTTCACCTTGCCTAATGTTACTGGTAGGCTTTTGTCTTCATTTGTTTTAACAATACCAAATTTCCAGGTTCAGGAACTGGTTTTGCTGACCCATGGCCTGTTTCCAACCCATGAAATTGTGACCAAGTTATCACTGAAGATCACCTTTAACATGGAGCCATATGTGCATGTATCAAAAGAGAACAAACAGTCCTGGGTCAGGCTAGACTTCTACAAGGGCTGGCTGCATTTAGAGCAGTAATGATTTTAACTCAAGCTGTATTTTGGTTTGATGTATATAGATTAATTTAATACAATGTAATTTGTTCTTGAAATCACGTCTTCCTTCAGAAAATAATTCACCCTAGTATATATTTTCAAAGGTGCTAGCAGCCTGCATTTCATTGCTTGCGTAATGTTAAAAGAACAGCGTAACTGCATTTAACGTGTTCCTGTGGCTCATCAACACCACGTAGCTCTTATCCCAAAGGAGGAGGACTTGGAGTAATGGTCCAGACCTTGGCATGCTGGTGTGTTCCTCCATTTCAGCACTATGCAACCAGCCTGCTAGCCATCACTTGAGACAGAGAGATCCAAATACTTTATTGGACTGCAGTTGTCGGAGGCTTGAAAAGCACATTCCTCATGCTACACTGACAAATGCAGAAGGAACTGCAGACAGTTGTAGGGCTGTGAACACCTGACGTGGAAGAGAAAGTCCCTTAGATAACTGGTAACTTCATTTGATTTCAGCATCACTATATAATCTATTTCATTGAAAATGTAATATTTTTCCTTATTTGTATATTCAGGGTATGTTTTCCTATAACTATTTAAAGAGGAGTCTAGGTTAGCTAAAGACAGATATTTTAATTTCCAAAAGCTGTAACTGTCCCAGTTGTGCACTCAAAAAGGATTCATTCCCAAACAAGTAAAAACATATAACCCTAAATCTGCCACAGAAATAAAATATATGGATGTCTATTTTTGTATTAATGGAGTTCTATATAGTACTATTTAAAAAAAAAAAACAACCTATCCACTTGCACTTACTATTTTACATTCTAAAATAATCATAAATTTGCTGTTTAAGTAACAGATCTTGAAATGTATGTATATATTTTTCCAAGGGAAGCACTTGTTTAGCTTTTTCTATGTAACTAAGTCGGTATATCAAGTGTTCTACATGTGACTTGCTTTTCCATATGAAATTTTAAAAGCCTGTGTAAAAAGTTCTAGTCTTTTAAACCAAGCATAACTAACTCACATTTGGTGTATCCATGTTATGTAACAAAGCAAAGCAGGCTTTTGTACTTAAGAGATCTTGAATGTAAAATGATAAGCATGTATATTTTAATTGTATAAAACTTTTTTTTAGGAGGAATGTTTTGCTTGTTGGTTTCTTTTTAAACAAATGGAAGTTGTTAGAGATGTCAAGCACACTTCAGTAAAATATTTCCTTTCAAATGGAGAGAAAAGGGATAAGTATTGGAATAGGTGACTGTGCTGTTATGTTAGTTTGCATATTAAACATTGATGTTCAGGTATTAAAATAACTGCACTACTCCCATCAACACCCACTTAAGTGAGCACTAAGACACAAGATTCCAGTTACAGGTTTGTGCTACTTTCACGTTAAATTGGTGCTGGGGGAGGTAGAGGTTAAATAGTATTGATTGTTCCAGGGGTGGCAGCATCTGAGGGCAAAGTCTTATCCCTTTGGGAAACACCATACATAGCTTTTATTGAGAAGCTTTTGTTCTTTGTCACAGACTGTAGTGATAGGATGAGGGGTAACTGTTTTAAGCTGAAAGAGAGTACATTTAGATTAGATATGAGGATGAAATTTTTCACTGTGAGGGTGGTGAGGCACTGGAACAGGTTGCCCGGGGAAGTTGTGGATGCCTCATCCCTGGAGGTGTTCAAGGCCAGGCTGGATAAGGCTTTGAGCAACATGGTCTAGTGGGAGGTGTCCCTGCCCATCTGTCCCTTCCAACCCAAACCACTCTATGATTCTCTGGGGGCAAACAAACAGAAAAACAGGTTTTCTTGCTGGTGAACTTTACAAATTAAAAAAAGAAGTTACTGGTTTTTGCCAAAGGTCCTGGAGCTCCATGTATGCCTTTAGATGTCCTCCACATCAAGGCATCTATTCAGAGGAAAGGGGATAGCACAACACAGGTGTTACTGTGATTTCATCCACCCACAGCCATGGAGCTGTGGCTCACTGGACAATGAGCAGCTTCCCTGTTTTTTCCCCGATGCCCATTTTCCCAAAGCTACAGGGAAAAAAAAAAATAATATTTGGCACTAGAAAGTAGTAAAGTATATATATGCAATGCTTTCTTAGACAGCAATACAAACCAAAGGCTGGATGGATAAAAACATAATTTAATAAGCCTTTCTCTCAAGAGATTCTCAGGGCCTAGAACTAATACTTACAGGAGCAACTAATTCACAGAATCATCAAATAACTTCAATTAGACATTCAGTCCATAGCGACAAGGCAAGGTTTTCTTTCTCTTGATCTGAGATAAGGTTAAGCTCTTTAACATTAACAGTGCCACTACTCCAGATCTGCTTCAGTGCATCCAAGTATGACAAAGGAAACCGCAGTCCATGAGCCTGCTGGGAGGGGGAGGAAAAAAAAAATAAAAATGTGTCCTTCAGCTAAGCAGCATCCCTTATTACACAATAGTGTGTTAGGCTGTAGGCACTGCTCAGCAGGTATGTGCTCCTTTCCACCCATCACACTGATACTTCTGAGAGCATCCTCCAAAAGATGCAATATTATTCTGTCACCTTTCTTAATAGAAAAAACAGCTGAAATCCCTTACCCTTATGAGAATGAGATAACTTTAAATTTACACTTTTGCCTAACCCTAACCGTTTTTTTGGGGGGTTTTTTTGGAAGCTCATGTAAGTTTCTTTCTATCTGGCACATGCAGTCTTTGGACATAGTTTGACAGAACCACAGAGGACCTCCGTTACCATTGCTGGAGTCTTTAAGGGTAGGAAGGTATATTCTGGGATTTGCACATATTGTACAGATGCCAGTGTACAACCTCAGCTACCCATACTCTCCACTCTAGAGAACCAGTGAGATTTACCTTAAAAGGTAAGTAACTGCCAGGCAAAAAGCCTTGCTGGAATTACTGAGACAAGAACAGGCTGTGTTCTGCTTTGCCTCTATGATGTATTCTTGCAGACCTGTATTCAGACCTAAGATGGAGCATCTTTCTTACTATCATACAGTGGAACAAAAAGTTCCGAAGTCACAGCCACGTTTCAGGAGTATTTATGATTCAAGTGAAAGCACACTGTACGTGCTGAGTAAGAATGGAGACAAACTATCTGCAGCCTTCAGAACAATATAAAAAACTTCCCTCCTTACATTTCAATAAAAGAGTTAACTCTTTACTCCCAGTGTTGACCTACCCCACCCTAAAATGGAACACCCATTATCTTGCGGTATGTTCCAGTAGATACAGAATCTAACACGGGTTCAATGTGGCATAAACATGGTGCATGAGGCGCAGTGATCCCTGCTACTACTGAACATGTGCTCACATATCCAGTAGCCTTAATAAAGGATGTGCTAAAGGACACAGAAGTAAGAGACACTTCTAGCCACTCCAGTAGCTTTGCTAGGTAGGACATAAGTCATGTGCAAGAAATCCTGTTAACACCTCAAACATTTAAGTAAGCATGAGATTACATGACATAGTTCTACTACCGACTGTCTCTGTGTTGCAGCCTTAGCTCATCTGGGTACTTGGGGGATGTGCAGAAATCCTTTGGGTGCTGAGGAATACAGCAGAACCCAGGCCTCTGCTACCAACTCAGTCAAGCTCATCTAATGCAGCCAAACCCAACATGGCAATGTAGCTTCTGTTGTGTATTTGTGGGAACAAACAAACCTGTGATGTGCCTTCCTCACTAGCAGTATCATCTTCTGTCCCCATCATGTGAGTTTCTCTCCTGTTCTTTAAAGAATGATACACATAAATCATGTCTCTGCGAATTTCATCCTAAAAAACAGGAAGAAAATTGTTACATATGATCCACACCCTCAAATTTATCTCACTCAAGCAACAATGTGAGCTCCTTAATTCTGGAGTCCACTGTTACATCATGAAAGCAATTCACCTTCCTAACTGAATGATCCAACAGCCATCTACTGCAGCAATAAGGGAATCTCCAAAACATCTTTGAAAATTTATTTACAACCCATAATCTTCTGCCTTAATACTGCCTCTACCAGACTCACAGGACTCATGCTGTATAGGAAACAGGCCATTTAAGGTACACCTCATAGAAGGACTTAATGAAAGAGTGCACATCAATAAATTCCATCCTGACACTGATCTGTCTCTTACAAATCATAAGCCTGTTATCATTCCTTGGTGAAAGCTGTGCAACTCAACTGAGAGCTCTGTGGGCAGGTCTCACACCAAATTTGTGGATACAAGTCTTGCATGTGTACAGTCATTCAGGGTGTATTTGTATTATATCAGAAGGTGAGGCAGCAAAAAATTTAAAAAAAAAGGTTCCAAAACTTAAACAGTCTCGCAGCAATATGAACACAAACAAAATGGAGGAGAAAAATCAGAAAGTTCTGCTATGTTTTTCTTGGAGGGAAACATGCAAAAAAAAATTATACAAGATAGTCTGTCCTGCACCCCTGCCCCTCCCTCACCTTTTTATTTAAGACAAAAAAAGCACTACCTCAATTTCATACTAATAAATCTTCACAGATAAGAAGCAGTCTGAACACAACATAATCCAAGATGCCAGCATCTGTTTTGTGGAACAACTTCTTAATAGGACCACCACTTAGGTACAAAGGTAACTTGGAGGTGAAGACTAAATGCAACCACAGTCAGCAGCAGCTGCAGCCAAGAGAATAGCTTTTCTTGAGAGAATCTCTTTTTATAACTTATTAATCCTCTTCAATACAAAGAATTCAAAAAAAAAAAACAAACCACCAAACATTATCAAGAGCTATAGTCACTGTTTAGCAGCTGTAATCTATCTCGTGTCACCTCAGATAAAAGCCATGCACATACCGTGCAGAATCACAGAATAAATTTAGTTCTGTAGCTCTCCTCCAGAAGGCAAGACCGTGCCGTACTGCCGCTTGACAACAATGCCATGATCTCCTATCAAACCTTAATAGGATGCGGAATCCAGCTAAGTACAACTGCATGACCCTTTCAGACCAGTACAACAGAGCAGCAGCTCATACCTTGCACTCCCCCCGCACTACCACCCCAAGCATACAGAGAGTGGCTTCATTATACTTACAGAATTTTCTTGATCTGGTTCCACTGTAATGATAGCATGGTCTCTAAACTGCAGTCTGATTTTGCTATCTATTTTTGGCAATTTCCCACCTAAGAAAAAGAAATTCTCCATTACAAAGAAAGGAAACCAGAAAAACAGCGCAAATCGAGCCCTCTGTGCACTACCCCCTCTCTTGTGGCTAGATCTTTTGTTAACCTGTGTTTTAACACCCACATGTTCTCAGACATGGGGCGGGGGTGAGGGAGAGGGAGATTTTTTTATTCTTTCACCTTTACAGTCTACAAGTAGCTGTAATAGCAAACTAGAGCATAAGGAGAAAATCTACCAGTTAAAGCATTCTCAGAGAGAATTCTCCTCTCATTGCAGGGAGTTAACCAACTGAGGTATGCAAATGCACACGTAGAGCCCAGCACAACACGAAGCTGCTGCTAGACTATAATCTGCCTACCATAAAATACCAAATTCATAAAAGCCAGTGTTAGCAACAGCTCCACCATCACATCAGCCAAGAAAATGCGTGGTAACTTCAAAATCTACCTGGAGTCAAAGGATCAGAGTCACATCCCAAGTAAGGTGGCAACCGGTTCATAATGAAATCCTTCTTCATGTCAGATGATCTCAGTTCTCTGGTGTTTTCCAGATGGTC
This sequence comes from Pterocles gutturalis, assembly GCF_000699245.1. Classification (NCBI taxonomy): domain Eukaryota; kingdom Metazoa; phylum Chordata; class Aves; order Pterocliformes; family Pteroclidae; genus Pterocles; species Pterocles gutturalis. The sequence continues at coordinate 12,786 of NW_010110402.1, read as the reverse complement.
TGCAAGCCTTCTTAAAAGGCTACTCAGTTTTTTTGTTGAGTCAGCTATATCCACCTGCTAAATATTCAGAGAGTTCCTCTCACATGAATTCAAGGTAAACAGACTAGCCTAAAGAGAAAGAGGTGCAGTAATGCAGTGAAAATCTGCACACTCCTTTTATCTTTGCAAAGGGTAACAACATTTACTCCGAAAACAATAAACTTTGTTTCTTTTTACACATTCCCACAAGTGTTCACACACCAAAGCTGATGCTCACTTTCCCTCACTGGCGCTACCTGCAATGCTAAAGGACTTGCAAGTGTAGTTGAGAGAGACTTGTTCTTTCTGCATGCTGATGAGCTGATCAGCAACACAACTGGACTACCATAAAGAGGTCACAGAAAATTTACAGTTCCACTAACTTCTAAAGATTCAAAAGCGTGGCTTGACAGGAATCAAGCTTGTCCGACAGCTCCAAAGCAAGTACTATTATTTTTAAGAAGGAAACAAGCCATATAAGGACACTGAGATGCAAAAAAAGGCAATGCAATGAACTAGGCAAGGCTTCAGAAGGAGCAAACCTCAGAATGGTCATCCTGACATCTTCAAAATAAGTGGCTGTGCTCTGACACAAGGCAATGCCATTGCACTGAGCTGTCAGAGCAGATCAACAAGATACATGCTTGCCTCAGTGCTGAAGTTTCATCTGGATGCACTATTATTCCCTTAGTCCCACCTACTTACCATAAGCAGTTGCCTTGGTATGCTTGTCCGCAGTGCCACATCTTCTTTTGCTGTATCAAACACAACACCAGGAATTGCATCCAGTAAGAAATCTCCCCAAGAGCTGAAGGACAGAAGAAAAAAAAAAAAATCACTACTAAAATATTCATACTGAAATAAAGTAGACATCTTAACTGCTGTCAAAGGCTGGAAACAATGCCAAATCTGCTTTGTGCCTTTGGCCCTTCCATTACCACTCTGTAGCCTCATGCAATAGTTCACTCTCATCAACTCCATGTGTGGCCTCACTAGCTTCAGGTCAGTGGCACTCCTACAGAGAAGGAACTGGCTTGAGAAGGGTCAAGTTTGTTCTGATTCAGGTGCTTGCCATTTACCAGTGGATTCAACTTAAAGCTGACCTCAGTGAATGAAGAAATTCCTACCAGGGCCATTATTATCCAACCATATGCACATACGGCCTCACTGCACACAATGAAGTGTGTGGGGTTGTGTCACTTAACATGCTTTTCAGACACGTATATTGAAGGAGGAAATGTGCCCAGGGTTATCAAATCCAACATGGCATCAGTTTTTAGCTTTGCTACAAACTTAATTATGACCCCAGGAAGAAGACCCTACATATCTCTACAGGGATTTTAATGATACCTAACAGGCACTTTGTAGGTGTCTTGTTTGTACGAAATCCCCATTCTTAGCCTACATACTTCAAAAAAAGTTGGCCTTTGTTCTCTGTATTTCTGTTCCCCAATTGTAAGAATAAACTACAGGAGGGGAGGGAGGACTACTGCCTGCACTTTCTTTGCCTAGCTTGAGTCAACCTCATCAGGAACAGGCATGCCTCTCACACAAAAATGCTGTCCTGTCCACATGCAGCCTCCCTCCCTACCACATCCTCAGAAGGTGGTTAAATGGGCAAACAACCAGGGCAAGTGCCCAGCAGTCAAGGCTGCCAGCAGACTCCCACCTGACTAGGGCAAGCAGCAGAGCAGGGCCTGTCCTCCAATGTACACTTCACCCTCTGCGCTTGCTCTCCTTCAGCACTCCCAGTTTTCAGCTCTGATCTCTAGATGCTACTTTAGTTTTTTTTTTGTTTTTTAAAAAAAGACTTGTTATAGTCTCATTTACATTTTTTTTAATCATCTCCACCCAAGTGTTTCACTGTCTGCTACGCACTGGAAGGGAAAGAGACTGGCTGATAAACAGAGAAGAGAAGGGAAGATGTCTAATTCATCTTCTACTACTTACTGCTTCCCTTCTCTTGCCCCAAATCTCCATCTGCCAGCAACTATCTTCAGTTACTCATTGCTTTTCCAAACTGCCCTGCTTATAATGAACTCACCCACAAACACACACTTCTCTGCCTGCTGGGATCTGGCCCAGAGGAACAGTCCTCCAGTGCACTGTGGAGTCCCTTTTGTCTTGGTGCCTAAAAAACCCTGAAAGTGCCACTTCCACCAGCACTCCTCCCCTCCCAGCTCCTTCTGCACGTGTCACTTACAAAGCAGCCACAAGGAGCCCAAATGTCCTCCATAACAAGGACAACTATTTTCAAGGAGCACTTTTCAATTTTCCAAGGAAATGTTTCCAGACCACACTTTGGTCTACAAGCCAAATTAAAATAACCAGCCAGCATCAGGAGCGTCGCTTACTTTACCTGTGCTTGCTGAAAGCAGGTGCAGATTCAGGCTCTTACACTCCATTACCAATAACCTTAATGGATGATGATTCTACTTTTTATCCTTAGAAGAACTGCATTCTTCAAGCTTTCCCTTTTTCCATCTCCTCATTCTTACACAAGCGCCCACAGAACACGCTCCCCAACAGTGCTGCTTCTCAAGCAACTCCCTGGACTGGCATTTTCCTTACGATGCCACGCAGAAACAGCATGCCTCCACACAAGCCTGGCAGGTCTCCAGCAACCCTGTTATAAGGAACCTAATTCTTGCCTCCGCAACACTACTTGACCAGTTAACTCTGATGGACCAGTCTGGAAGAACCTTGTTCTGCACATTCAGGACGACTCCTACACACTGATCTGTAAAACATCCCTCCAGCCCAGCCTCCATCAACAAGCCAAATAGCTACTTCTTCTAATGTCACTCTTCTGTCTGTTCCATTTACTAAACCAGGAGTGAGAGAAGCACACAGGGAAGAGGTGGAACAAAAAAGGCAGGGGAGGGAGGAGGAGCAGGACATCTCTCTGGAGGCCACTCACTACTGATCACTCTGAACGGGCCATCAAACTTGGCAAAGCAGCTCAGCATTAATATTGCCTCCTGCCTAACAAATGAAGTCAGACATTCTTTGCAAAAGCAGTCAATGCTTGCAGAAAATAGCTTTTTTTTTTCCTTCTGACTAAACTTAATAGAACATGAGTGTAAATTAAAATCAGCAGAACCCAACTTTTATGAAGACTCACACCTTTGAGCAGCTTCATCTTAACCCTCTCTCCAACTCGGAGGACTGGCCACATTAAGAGTTACCACCAGTACGGACATCCGGGGCTTCCAGAATGGCAGAGCTGTTGGTTAGAGATTCATCTTACAGTCATCTAGAATATGCCCAAACTTGTTCTGCCCTGTTTTGTGGCTAACAGAAATTCCTAACTCAGGCCAATGACTCCAAACCCACCATCTGAGCAGCTGATTAGGTGGCAGCAGCATTTCCTTGTATGATGGCAATGTTTAAAAGGGCACAAGCAACAGATGCTGTCAAATGAAATCTAACTTGCATTCACAGGGTAGGAGATGAAAAACACAGATAAGTAGAAAATATTTGAGAAGGAAGAATTTGCAGTGAGTATGCCCGAACAGGTGCGGGTGACTATCAAATGCAGGAGAGAACACGATGAAAGAAGTGACTCTTGACTCTTTCTCTGAGTTACGAAATGAACAGTAACTTCAACCACTGGTGAGAGATTTTTCAAACACAACAGTGAGTTTACACTTGTAACATTACTTTCCACACATTAAAGTCTACAGCTAGAAAATAATAAAATAACCAATTAAATTGCAACCAAGTGCTGCTGAAAACCTTGTAAACAGGCTGCTTGAAACAACAAGGGTCTCGCTCCCATCTTTCCTCCAGCCCCCAAAACTTCAATTACTGCTACCTGAATATTGACTTAGATTCCGTTACTAACAGCAGGGTACATATAGCATAGTGGGGTACCTACATATATGCCATGTCAGCATATCTCTGGAGAAAGGTGACATGCCCTATCCCTGTATTACTCACAGGAAAACAAACCACACAAGGGCTAAATAGAATGACCACAGAAAAGAGCTAAGCAGAGCTCATTACAAGGTGGCTGGTGTTTTTTTTTTTTTTAAATAAACAGGATATTGCTTCTTTGAAACATCAGTTTCAGGTCTGTACTATTCACAGACATCACCTGGCAGATGAAAGCCATTTTCAGAAAAGCCATACTAAGAAAAAAAGTAAAGCATAATTACTTGTTTTGGTAAGTACTGATGGTCACGTGTGTAGAATGGGAGATCCCACAAGGAGTGTCAGCTTGGTGAATAGTCCCTCTTGGGAAGTACAGAAAGTCACCTGGCTGCAAGAAAATGAAAGAGAATTTACATATTTAGGACACCTGGTCAAACCTGTACTGTTGTCAAAATAGAGAAAATACTCTCTGAGCAAATGGACTGAAAACATATATCTTTTAGAGAGATCCTCCACTGTACATTTTAATAACATAAAATAAAGCTTTTTTAACCAATAAGTCCAATAAACTTTCCAACTTACTGCCAATATTTACTATACACCTGTCTGAAAACACAAAGTAAGCTTTTAACATTATAGAACATGCACACTCCAACTCAGCTGCATAAAGGGGACAAAGAAGCAGATGAGATGAACCTGCTGACAATACAGAGGGCTAGCAGAGAAGCAGTACAATCTGAATCCAGTCAGATCACATCAAAGGAAAAGGTCAGTATTCCACAAGAAACTACAAATATTCTATAAAGACGGTAATCTGTTACAATGCTTTTGTCTGAAGTTTTCAGTTGAAACACTTAAAAAACAAGTACAGCCTTCCTCCTCCCTATCTTTCCTCTCGCCTATCTAAATTAAATCTCCACACTGATAAAAATTTAGATTAAAAAAGTGTCCTGGGTTCAGCTGAGACAGAGTTAACTTTCTTCATAGTAGCTAGTGAGAGGCTTTGTTTTGGATTTGTGCTGAGGAGAAGGCTGATAACATACTGATGTTTATAGTTGTTGCCGGGACAGTCAAGGACTTTTCAGCTTCTCTGCTGTGCCAGTGTCTGCAGGTGCAGGAGGAGCTGGGAGGCAGCATATTGTAATTACTAGCCTAGGATTCGAGCCTAGGATTCAACCTCATGTTTAGGATTGGAGACCCAAAGTAGCCAACAGTCTATTCCATATCATGCACGTCATGCCCAGTATATAGGTGAGGGCTCTCTGGAAGCTCATCCCTTTTGCTCCAGTTCATCTCTCTCTGGGTGGTTGCTCTCCTACGGTCATCTCCCTCCCTCAGTCAGCTCTTGGTCTGGGACGCTCAGACTCTTATCTCCATTCCGCAAGTGCAGTTTTGGGACTCTTCCTGCTCTGGGATCGTTAGCCAGGAGTGGGCTGAGCCTTGGCCGTCAGGTGTTGAGCCATATCACTGTGCATCACTGATCTGTATATTTGTGTATATTACCATTATCATCATAATTAATATTATTTTCAACATTATTGTAGTTTAGTTATTAAATTGTATCTCAACCCATGAGTCTTTTTTTCCCCTTACCCTTTTAATTCTCTCCCCCACCCCCAGGAGGGGGGAGGGAGAGAGAGCAGCTGTGGTGTTTGGCTCCCAGCCAAGAGTAAACCCATCACAAAAAGTCAAGAAGAGACAATTGCAAAGCACATCTGCCAAACTACACAGCTGGTGAGGTCAGTGTCATATCTAATGTATAATACTATTCCTAAACTACCTACACCTAAAGGCAGGTCTGAACCCCAGGACAAGCAGCAAGCTTGCAGAGAGAAGCACTATGAGAGGACACAAGGCAGAGGCAGGCTTCTCACATAGAGCAGCACTGTCTGCTGGAGAAATAACACACTTCAAAAGCAAAAGCATGTAAAACAGAGCAGGACAAGTACCAGATGCCCTGCTGTCAAAGGAGCTGCATTTGCTAATCTTCATGAAATGATGTTTATTCCAAAAAAAAAAAAAAAAACCAGAAAAACAGCCAAACATCTGATTTTTGTGTTTGGAAAAACAAAAAACACATAATACAGCAAGTTAATATGGGGTTTAGTTCATGCTTTTGTTTATCAGCTAAGGACACTATTTAAATCTGATTCAGCAGAACAATGACAACCTTCGGTAAGGCAGTAAGTCTTAGTGGATAGAAGTATTAGCCTGATCAATCACAGACAGCACGGAAAAGCATAAAAGTCTTTCATAAACACACATAAACCCAAAGGTCTTTCTGCACACAACTCCACAAACATGACCAGGATTCAGGGTTCCCAAACTGGAGAATATTGGAGAATTTCCAGAAATAACCAATTTCTTGGTCTGTAATTTAAATCCTAAAGCAAATAATACCTTTGGAAAAGGATAGGTTAGACAACCATTACCCAAATTTATTGTGCTCAGTGTTTTGTTTAACAACTCTCCCCTCAATTCCACAGCCATGAGCATTCAGAATACTATCTTCAAGATGCAGACCATTTTAAACATGACTACTTTTCTGGCAACCACAGCCCAGACCAGGTACAGCACTTAAATTATAATACCTTTAATATGAATTCATGTGTGGGATTCCCAATCCTATCTTCTGATTCAACATTATATTCCCGAGCTAAATGCACCGTTGGTTTATAGAGTCGCCAATGTTTCTCACCTTCTAGCTGAAGAATAAACACCTGCAAAAGACCACAAGTCCAAATGCACACGGAAGCCTTGCTGTGCCTCACACATCCAACTAATCATAAATTTTAGGTCTTCTTACTTGGAAAGTCTGTGGAACCATGCCAGAAATGAGGGACAGAAAGCAAAGACAAGTGACACAAGTTGCTTTTCTGACAACAAGAAACAGATTTCACCTTCCCTGCTCTCAGCTACTCCACCGCATGGCAAACAGGATTCTTCTCACATTAACTTTTAGACGTCTACAATGCAGGAATTTACAATTGTTAAAAAGCAAAAAATACATGTGAGTGTTGTGGAGTTTTTTTGTTTTAAGTGGGACAGCCCAACTTCAAGATTTGCTTTCTTAATGCAATGTCTATTTGAATGTTTCTTTTAGAAGCTCATTTAAAATGCATTTGGACCACAGGACTCCATCATACCAGTAACTTCTTAAGAACAGTAGGACCAGAAAACAAAAACCAGCACAACCAGTCTGCGTCCACTATCCCACTGAAGAAAGCACAAGTGCTTCATAAAGGAAAAAGGACTTCCAGAGTCTTGGGGGTCTGAATGAAATGAAAATGAAAATAAATGAAAATGAAAGCTTCTGCAGCTGGAAAAACAAATTTGCTTTTCATCTAATGAAAATACTAGGTCTGGAAAGCACAGTTTACATGATATTACCACTAGATACCTCAGCACATTTTCAGTAAAATTATATAGGGAAAAAACTACAATAAAGAAACACTTGCAACCAATTACCATAAGTTTCCAATGGAAAAACATTCTTCTGTTGTAAGTTATTATATGAGAAAGAGAGGGAAAAAAGGGCACATACAGGTATCCACTGCCATCAGCAAAAGCCCATGCAGTTTCAGAGACAAGGTTGCGCTGTCCTACCTCAACATCATCGTAGTGAGGGGGAAGGCCCTGCGACTCCTGGGGAGTAATGTAAACATTCGACCCAACAAGAGACCCAAAGTAGCACTCCAGCTTCTCCTGAATCTTCCACAGCTCCTCCTTTAAAAAGAAATGATACTGTTACTACTGAAGAGCTCAGCCAAGCCAGGCTGCCACCCAGCCCACAGACTCTCCATGGCTTGGGAGGTTTTTCTAGAGAATGATCACATCCCCTCAGGGAGACAGAGGCTGGGAAAGCAGATGCTCTGTACGGGTGTTTCTCCTGAAAGCACACACTGCAGATGCAAAGGAGGTCTGCCGTGAAGGTAGTCAGTAAGCCAAGAAGTCTGGTGCCCCAACATAGCGTTGATGTTTGTTCTCTTCCCTGTACCATTTTTAGGTTGCAAAAACAGACAAACAAGGCTAGACAGAGGAAAATAAACCACCCATCATCCCACAAACAGCAAAACATCTTAAGACAATAAACACATGCAGGACTTGCATGACATGGGCTAGCATCAAAGAGAATATACAGAGGTTACAGACTTTTTTCCAGTGACTCCAATTGCTTGGGCATGTTCGAGAACAAACTTTACTCATCTACATCTAACACATGACAGACAATGCACTAAACGGGTGACTCTCATACCAGAAGATGCCAACTACCAGACCTGCACATGTGCAAATTCAACCAGGATTTATGTAGGTTCAGCTCAAGCTCTAGATTTCAGTATAAGCTATGCAATATTTCATCTTCCCCTGCAGATGCCCCTGCCACTGGCCATTACAGCTACACTGAAACCATGATCAGCCAGCAACGCTATACCTGCGACTCAGCTGTGTGTTTGGGTCCTTACGGACCACTTCACAATTAAATTGTGTTGCCACCATGGGACAAAGAAGGGACTACCTAAATCCAAGTACCTACAAGTAGCCAAGCCTTAACCATGCAGCCACCACTGCCTCCTTCTCCTACATTAAGATTGCCAAGGCAACAAAAAGAACAAGAGAGAGAGGACATTCTGCTAAAACAGGGTGGTACACTTCCATGGTGCAAATCGAAGCAAATCCATTGTCAAGAACAGTGGAGTGTCCTGGAAATATTTTACATGGTTTCACACCTCACCATCCATTAAAGGAAAGCAGTACAAAAGCCCCTCTTTGCACAAGGCAACAGTGGGGCAGAAGGGATAATTTAAGCACAGATGCATAATCATCAATTTTGTGCATTTATTTTTTTCTAAACATCTATGTGACAAAGCAATTTTTTTAAAAAATAATACTAAATAGCATGAGTCAGATTTTGCTCTTATTGCAGAGTACTGAAACATGATGGTCAGTGCAAAAGTATTAACCATGTTTTAATTAATACAGTTCACCTATAGATTTCAGCAGGTCATCGATGTCAGCTACTTCTCCTGGCTTTACTGGGACAGAAATGAAGCGACATCTAGTATTACTCAAACAAAGTATACCACATTATAATGCATGCATTAATTATATTAAATGAAACAATCCAACCTTAAATCTCTGAGGCTGATGAAACTGTATTGTTGCCTTTTTCTGGTCAAAATCCTTCTTCAGCTGCATGAAATTAACTTTGCCTTCTTTATTTAAAACTTTTTTTTTTCCATTCACACATCTGCAGATATTTATATCGCGCCCATAGTATAGACCCTGGCTGCACAGTTCCTTCAAATCTGACAACTGGAACAGGGACTGGTAGTAAGCAGCCAGCAGGGGATCATTTCTCTGAACAAGCAGTGGCTTTTGCTCCCAGTATTCCTTGAAAAACATCTCTTGTTTGATGGGAGAGATCAAGCTTCCAAAGAGGCTGTCTGGGCTCTCAAAACTCATGACTGATGAAGAACAAGCTGCTTCCACCTTTGCTCGTTTACATGGCGCCTGCATCTCCTTCCCCATTTCAGCATGCTTCCCTCCTTTCTTGGGCATGTTCCTGTTCAAGAGGAGAGAGAACCGAAACAGTCAACCAGCAACACAATTTCAAAAGTCAATGGGCCAAGAGCAGCTCCTCTTGACTTCTCAGGTGGGATATCAGAGAATGCTGGGAACAGCTCTGCTTTCAGATGCTCCCTATTTGCTCCAAGCAGCAGAAAAAGGAAAGCCCACAGCAGGCCTCTCATCCACTCTCAAACCTCAGCAAACTCCAAAGGCTTTTACTGGGAGCTGCTGCTCACAGAACCTCAAATTCCACAGCTGAGTTCACACTAAAAAACACGTGATTAAACCCAATGGCCACACAACAGATCTTTACAAATGCAAGAATCCACCCATACAATGACCCTGTGGTGGATTGATCTTCGGTAGCAAGAGCTGCAAATAATTAAAAAATTAACTCAGCTTTAAGAAATTTAATGGCAACATGCAAAAGGGCAGAGAGAGGGGACAAGATCTGAAACCTGTACCCTCCTACACTTCCTTGAAATGCATTAACATTGGAGGAAAAAAGCACAATGAAGACTTCCCAATGACCTTCCAGCCAGAGCATGGTGGAGCAGCATGTACGGTATTTCAAGAGCAGAAACCAACCAGTTAAACGGAGCGGGTGATGTGGTGTGCTTTAAGGAAAGCTTTTCTTTACAGCTGGCTTACACATCATAAACCCAGTGTCCAGGTTACCAGACTAAGCTTTAGCAGGACCTACAAAGGGGGCAACTGCTGCAGCAAATGGACACTGACACCAGTCCAACAGCACACACTAAGAACTACACAAGAATACAGCAAATAGAAAACGCATGGAAATGGGCTACGGAAAAAGGGAGGCCAAGTGAAAGAGCAGACTGCTGTGAAGGAAGAAGGAATATGTAATCAGGTTCAGTGGGCAAGGATGATTCGACTGGCAGAAGGGCCACAGCAGCTTTCAAAGAAGCTAAAAAACCCAGAGCAGACTCCCCTGCAGGTGGAAAAGGTTTCAGGAACATGAAGTGAGGGCACCTGCTCGAAGTCTCACACCTTGGGAACAATTTTATGCTAAATTATGTGGCAGTGCCAAGTGCCTAGTGATGCTCAGCACGCAGTGCCCCACAGCCTCTGTCAGGGTCTCCATACTGTATCTTGAATGGCCAGGTTTAGAAAGACTAAGTTGACAGAGGTAAAATTGCTAAGCCTTTCTGTTGATGTTATGCATCAAAAACTAAAATAAGATTCTGCTTTCATTTCTGCAAAGCTGTGAAACTTTGTGGTTTATGTACAATAAAAAGAATTCCTTCATCCAAGTGCAGACATTTAATTGTAAAGTTGGAAGCAATTTACTTTGTTTTTCCAGGTAGATAATATGCTTGTATATCATTATGTAAAAATAAAAAAGTTAATTCATAAAGAGTTTAGCTGCCAAGTTCTCAGGAAAGTTAAGGCAAAAATCAAGTAACAGTAGGTCTAACACCATAGTATGTGCAGACATACTTGCCTTAAGTCTGCACCAGCATTTCATCCCCCAGAGTAGCCCAGAGCACCAGGCAGCAGTCAAAGCCTGCCTGAGAAGCTGAGTTAACTATCCTGACAAGGACCCAGTACCAAGCCTTCTAGCACTGCAGCTTTCCTGCCAGGTCTGGGCTGGCCAACTCAAACTGACTCTGGGCATGTCTGAGCAAATTTGTGAAGCCAACATACGAGGAGGCAGAGCACGCTGATGCTTTCATTTGTAAGTAAAAATGACAGCTTTTCTCCCAAAGTAAATGTTCTCATTTATTAAGATGCTTTTACTTACACAAATACCTTATCGTGAAACTTAAACTCCAGTTCTGGTATTTACATGTACTAAGTTCTCCTGTGCAGCAGTATGCAGGACGCCCTCACTGCTCCACTAACTCCTTGGCACAGCATTTCATCAGCAGTTCCTGTAACGGCCTCTACCTCAACAGTAGCCTACAGTCACCTTAGTCCTGCAGGAGGGAATCCATATCACCACCTTCCTGAGAGGACAGAATTCTCAGCTGCAGCAAGCTACCGTTCTCCGTGAGGCAAGGGAATGCTTAAAAACACTGAAAATTAGTCTCCCATCTGAAGATACTGCCAGCACCGAGATCCACAACCAACACCCCCTAATGCCAGCAACACAAATGCAATCAAGGCTGAATTGCCAGTTTTTAATTCCAGATCTAAATCCATCATATCAACCTCTCAGCTCGCTCACATTGTATTTAAAAAAGTTAAATACAGATATGTACTATTCACAGAACGAAGCTTCATTTACACAATGTGTTGCTCTGCAGTGTTTTTTTAGTTATTACAACTGCAGAAAAACAGAACTGTTTTGATTGGAAGGGACCTTTAAAGATCAACTAGTCCAAACCCCGCTGCCACAGGCAGTAACACCTTCTGCTAGCCCAGGTTGCTCAAAGCCTCATCCAGCCTGGCCTTGAACACCTCCAGGGATGGGACAGCCATGACTACTCCGGGCAACCTCTTCCATTGTCTCACCACCCTCCTCAGAAAAAACTGCCACCTTATATCTAATCTAAACCTACCCTCTCTCAGTTTAAAACTGCTGCCCCTTGTCCTGTCACTACAGGGCCTGGTAAAAAGTCTCTCCCTGTCTTTCTTATAAGCCTCCTTTAAGTAATGAAAGCCTGCAATAAGGTCTCCCCAGAGCCTTCTCTTCTGCAGGCTGAACAACCCCAACTCCTCAGCCTTTCTTTATAGGAGAGGTGCTCCAGCCCTGACCATTTTTGTGGCTTTCCTCTGGACCTGCTTCAACAGGTGGTGCTGGGAACCCCACATCTGAACACAGAACTCCAGGTGGGGTCTTACGAGAGCAGAGTAGAGGGGGAGAATCACCTCCCTTGACCTGCTGATCACACTTCTTTTGATGCAGCCCAGGACACAGTTGGCTTTCTGAGGGCAAGTGCACATTGCTGCTTCACATCCAATTTTTCATTCACCAGGACCCCCAAGTCCTTGTCTGCAGGGCTAGTGACAAAACACAGCAACAGAATGGCCCTGTTCCTGCTTCAGACTGAAACAGTTATTTCACACCAGTATTTTTCACCTTGCACACTAGATGTTTTTTTTAGGCCAGGCCTCTAAACTGGCCCAGCAACTGCAAGGCAACTCAACTCCCTCCGAAGCAATGGGGAGGAAAGCTAGCCGCAGCGATACTGATACGACACGGCTCTCACCACACTGCCACACCGGGCTACTATTAAACTTTTTCCAAAACGGAAAACTGCAGACGCTTGTGCTCCTGTGCGCGCAGAGACCAGCACCCAGCGCTCCTTGCCCCCAACCCGCCTCACAGACACCGTCGGGCTGCCACCAGACGCGCCC